>NC_061854.1:30605526-30615526 GCF_019202785.1 Penaeus chinensis
AAGAATGCTACTGCCGACAGAATGAGCGAAAGAGAGAGATAAAGAGACAGTGATAGATAGAGAGATAGAGATGGGTATATATAGATAGAGAGAGAGAGAAAGAAAAAGAGAGAGATGGATGAAGGGAGGGAGGGAGAGATGCGTGGAGAGAGAGAGAGAAGGAAAGAGAGGGAGAGAGAGAGAATAATTGTATCAATGTTTTTTCGATACATTTTGAGAAAAACACCCTAGCTACGTAGCTTAGGCGATACCGATACCAATACAAAAGTATCGTTCGATATATATCTCCGATACATGTATCGCGATACCGCCCGTGTGAACATTATTTTTATATAAGTGAAAAATCCACCGTACCAAACTTCTGAAATAGTTTGAAATCTTTATTAAAGAAGAACAGAATTAGTTTTTGCATTTTGTTTGTTTGTTGTTTTAGTCCATCAAGAATGGAGTGTACGGCTCCCTTTAACATGCCTCTGTTCCCTAGATTCATTTATCTTTCAGGATATATGCTACGCGTAGGCTGTATCTCACCAAATAATAGATGACAAAAGTATATGAACACAGGGACAGTCGTGGCATAAGTGTGTGTGAGGGGGGGGGGGGATAATCTCCCTTTTTAAATACACTTTCCGGAAGTTCGTTATCCGGTTTGATATGACTACGTTAATTGTCGTAATGCAAGGGAATTAATTATCTACTTGATAAAATGTTAGTTCAAAGACGATCTACTATGTGTTTTCAGCAACTGTTGTTACTAGTGTATATGTATATATATATTAAATATATATATATATTTATACATACCATATGTATATTTATATGTAAATATACATATATATGTTATATATATATATATATGTATCTATATTCATATATATAAATATACATATATGTTATAAATATATATATATATACATTTATATATATAAATATATATACATACATATATATACATATATATATATATATATATATATATATATATACACACGGGTAAAAAGAGTCTGTCTCGTTAAAAAGGTCACTGACAAAGAAGACTAGGGAAAATGTGATATAGTTAGTCTCTCTGAGAAACAAAAATCCTCAGTTTGATCTCAAACATTCGCGCTGTGAGCGGGGGTTAAAGGCGGAGAGCAGTAACCGTGAGAAGAATTGTATTTTAAACTTGATTTATTTTCCTCGTTGGATAGTAATAAGCTATTCTTGTGAGTGTTAGTAGTTTTGTAACATTGTTTTTGTTCGGTTAATAAGGATACTCTTTCTCAATGTATGTATGTAATGAATTATGAAAAATTAAGATACGGATCTGCAGGTGTTTTGTTGTCACTTGTTGCTATTCAGCTCTTTCTCCGTAAGTCATTTGCAGTTGTCTGTCTAGTGGATTGCAAATACAAAAAAAAAAAAAAATTCGACTCACAAAAAATAAGGCAAATGGCGTGCAAGAAAAGGTGGTTATTATCTAATAAGAAAAACAAAAGGCTTCCTCCAACGAAACTCGGTGTCCCGGAGGTTCGCGGATTTCTTAGTATTAGTACAAAAACAAATCAGAAGTCGGCGGGCGAACCAAAGCCGTATTTTCCACACAAAATCACAAAACAAAACAAAGGCCGAAACTTCAGCAAAGTTGGACAAAAACCATGTTATTTTCACACACAAGGGATATCCCCAAGTCGACATGACAAGAGGGGGGAAAAATACGTTCTACTAATCAATGATTGGGTGGTGGGTAGGTCTTGGGGTCTTCGGGGTATGGGAGGAGAGGAGAGATAGGCAGGGAAAATGGGGCACGCATTCCCAAGAGATTACGAGGCACTAGAAAAAGAGTGAGATCCCGAGGAATACTATTTTTCGAAAGAAAAATGCAGGTGGAACTTAATGGAATAAAAGTTTAATATAACAGAGAAATAAGAGAGTAAGAAAACACAGAGGACAAGATTAAGAAAACGAGGCCACATTTAATGAGCGAAGACGTGAATAAGATCACCCAAGGATAAGAGAAACTTAACCATATTGTAAAAAAATAGATATTAATAATCAAAATAAAATATAACTATTTCCTTATATATTGCATTGTATCAGGATTTACTAATTATTGTTAATGTTGATCATATGACAGCATTTCAACATCCCTTGGTATTGAGTCATTGATACAAGGACGCAATGCAATTGTAGCAACAAATACGGAAATTATATGTTAATTCTAAAAGACAGTACAGTCTGCGTTTCAATTTCCGCGATAGATGTTTGACGCAAATTCGACATAGCAGCATAATGCAAATGAAACAGATATGATGTATTTCCGTATATGAATTGAAATCACAAGCTATTGGTAGATTAAGGAAAAAGAATCTGGAAGAAAAGTGACGAAGAATTTAATTTGTTATATTTCTATTTGTTCCATTAAAAAAAAAATGGCGAAAGTAATGCATCTTTGATCAAAAGGATGTTGCACGAGAAAATTGGAAATGGTCCTATGAAAATAATATTGATGGAAGATATTGCGCAGCGACGATAAACTGCAGCACTTATCGGCAACAACAGTCGATATTGCAATATCTTGCAACAAATGCCGCTACGTTTTAAGGATAACTGATAATTCATACAACGGCAGATTCATTTCTTAACCAGGATGTTTTTGTCGCACGTGTCAGCAACAAATCTGTCCGAAGGAAGCAGTTCTCTCGTAAATGATTTTTGTGAGCTAGGCAACACTGTTGGTTTATTGTGTGTAGGGTTATCACTTGGGATTTTGTTAGTTTTGTGTCCATTTTGTGAAAAAGAAGTGAACGTGTTTTCGCGTTGCTTTTTTGGTAATTTTGGTTGATATTTTCAAATGATAATGAATTAGTTAGTATTCATAACTTTGGATTATTGTTTTTAAACATTTTTTTTCATTCATGTCATACATTTTCAAATTGAAAATGTATGAGTAATCAATAACTGTTACTCTGATGTAATTATCCGCTCATCTATAATTTTAGTGAGGTGAGAACAGCGTATTAATAAGTTGGATCCGATCTATGGCAATGGCTTTTCCATTTGTCATGTTTTTGCAATAAAATCGTTAATGTTCAACAGAACGAACGACCATATTCATTAGTCACCTACCCCACCCCTAAAAAAAACAAAAAATAGCGTACACATTTTCAAACCTCATTTACAAAAATAAAAAATAAGAGTAATACAAAAAAAAAAAGGAAATCAAACACATTTTCAAAACTCGTCAACCTTTTTTTTTTCTTTTAGAATATTTGAAATGAATATAAATACAGGATTCGTAATGTTCGCTCTTTGCATGGGATTCACGAACGAAAATAATTGAACTGGTATTTCACTTTTTTTTTTTCAATTTCGGCGACGCAATTTCAGGGGGCGATCATATCTAATTAATATGCACTTTTCACGCTTTACATTTTACTCTTCACGTTTGATATTACCTTTGATTTTTTTTTTATCATGACTTTTGCTGACTGAATCAAAGGCTAGTGTTATCTATTTACTTTTTTGGAACTAGTTTTTCATCACAAACTACAGGTAATGATGTAGTGAATGTACACTATTAATGCACGTACAATACACACACATATGTGCGAATAATTATGTAGATTTATCTCCATGAATATCCTTGAATCACATGCATATATATATATATATATATATATATATATGTATCTGTGTGTGTGTGTGTGTGTGTGTGTGTGTGTGTGTGTGTGTGTGTGTGTGCATTTGTGTGCGTGTATACATACGTTTTCATGTGTGAGCGTATATGAATATGTATATATATATGTATATATATCTGTGTGTCTGTGTGTGTGTGTGTGTGTGTGTGTGTACATGTACATATGTGTGTCTATATATATATATATATATGTATATATATATTATACATATGTATGTATATATATTTATATATATATATGAAGATGTATTTATATAAATATATATCATATATATGTATATATATGTATATATAAATGTATAACACACACACGCGCGCGTATGTATATATATACACATATATACACAAACATATATATTTATATGTATATATATACACATATGTATACATGCACACACAAGTATATGAAAACATAAATGTGTGTATATATATGTATATATGTACATATATATGTATATATCTATATGGATATGTGTATGTGTATATATATATGTATATATACAAATAGATATAAATATATATATAAATACATTATTTTTATATGGAAACATTTTTTTATCTATCTGAATGTATGTATAAACATTCATAAATAAATTCATGCATGCATGGATAGACATATACATTTATATATATATATATATATATATATATATATACATACACACACATACATTTGTGTGTGTATATATATATTATATATATACATATAAGCATACATTCATATATCTATATATATGTATGTATGCAAATATATATACATATATATATGTGTATGTGTATATTTATACACATACATACATATATACATATACATATATATATATATATATATATATATATATATATATTGCATGCGTGTACGCGCGGCCCCGCGCGTGTGTGTTTTTGTGTGTGTATGTGTGGGTGTGTTTTTGTGTGTGTATGTGTTTACATGTGCATATATACTGTGAATACATAAACTCTACAGTATACACTGTGAAGTGTAGTGGCAATGGCTTGTGATATATATAAGTATATATAGACACATAAGTATATATTTAAATATATATATAAATATATATATATTTATGTATATATGAAGAGTGAACCAGAGCACGGAGGCAAGACACACATATATGTTCTCAGTACGAAATTATTTTCAAGGATATAAATTATTTCATAGTAGTGAGAGCTGTTGGTTATGACGTCACGTTTCGCTCTCTCTCTCTCTCTCTCTCTCTCTCTCTCTCTCTCTCTCTCTCTCTCTCTCTCTCTCTCTCTCTCTCTCTCTCTCTCTCTCTCTCTCTCTCTCTCTCTCTCTCTCTCTCTCTCTCTCTCTCTCTCTCTCTCTCTCTCTCTCTCTCTCTCTCTCTCTCTCTCTCTCTCTCTCTCTCTCTCTCTCTCTCTCTCTCTCTCTCTCTCTCTCTTCCTCTCTTTTAAATCTTTTCGTACACAATAGCATTTGATCATAGAATGATGATCAAAGCCAAATGCTACCCATAAGCTTTAGAAAATCTGGAGATGGCGACAACAATTCTTCAATGTAATTCAAATAGGCAACAAAACGAGCCATAAGATATTTTACCTCACTATTGATTATTACAAATTCCATACAGTTCTGTTACAAACGTGTTATTTATCAAATATTGGTCTTCAGAGTTTCTAAGAAAAAATGTAATAACATGTACGCCTACAAATATGATATATTAGATGATTTTATAACAGAAAGTTTTTGTAATAACTTGTATTTAGGCTCTTAGTGTCATCGGGAAACTGACCAATAGGACGCCTCGGAACAACTCGCTTGGCCCCGCCCTGCCCAGCGACTGTTACCAGATCAATCTAGGAAATCTCGCTCTTAAACAATAAAGTAAAAAAATCACTATATATATTGGATAATCAAAGTAAATTTAGTTTGTTTATTACACATATTCTTATACTGCTCTGCGGCGTTCGCCTGCACTTTATGTTGATGAACTCTGTGCTACAAAGATTTCTCTGTTTGAATTTCTGGCAACAGTGTAGCTATTATGGCGGAGTGTCGCTCTCAGTGCCAGTGAGACAGGTCGTGTTTCTCGTTCCTCTACCTTTGTGTGTCTTGATTATCCAACTTGGCAGTGCCAGTGTTTTATTTAACTCATCGCCGTGACCTATCGCATCTCCTACGTGCTGTGACGTCGCCTGTGACAGCCAAAGGTGAGTGTTAAACGCAGGTGAAGTCCCTTTGCTCCTCAATCACCTTCCATTCGCCCAATCGATCAGACTGGGAAGCCGCGTCGCCTGTGTCTTCTTGGTCTAATGCCCCCCATGCCTCCCGTGTTCACTCGCTAGGCGACTCCATCTCTCATTTACGTGGCAGACCAGCAGGTAACCAGGCCGCAAAGGGCGTCCGGGAGCTGGCAGACGTGTGGGAAGGGAGAGCGGCGGCCGTGACCATTGCAGACCACTGGCAACACCACGTCCCTCGCTTGCAACACCACGATCCTCGCTTGCAACACCACCTCTTCCGCAGGAGCTCTCGGACCTTGCCAGCCAGATCCACCGGGTCCGGCGGCAGGTACACCGCCCGTGTCATGAGTTCGAAGATCAAGGATCAAAAGCCGCCCAAGGGGGAGCCGTCGAGAGCAACCTGCAGGAACATCGTGTCCTTCGCCCCGGACGCCGGACTTCCCCGGCAGGATCACGCCCTTGGAGGATGAACAAGCGGAGAACCTCCCCCTAGGACAAGGACGTGGTGGGGGCTCCGGCAGTGGCGCCCTGGGTGGGGGGAGGGGGATGCAGAGTGCTTGCTCAGCTACCTCTTGATAGGCTCAGCTGGACACATCATGCTCTTCTGTGCTGCAGGCAGGCAGGCAGGCAGGCAGGCAGGCAGGCAGGCAAGCAGGCAAGCAGGCAGGCAGGCAAGCAGGCAGGCAGGCAGGCAGGCAGGCAGGCAGGCAGGCAGGCAGGCAAGCAAGCAGGCAGGCAGGCAGGCAGGCAGGCAGGCAGGCAGGCAGGCAGGCAGGCAGGCAGGCAAATTGGCCAGCCAGACAGGCAGGCAAATTGGCCAGTCAGACAAATTGGTCAGTCAGACAAATAGGCCAGTCAGACAAATAGGCCAGCCAGACAAGTAGGCAAACAGGAAAGCAAATAACCAGACAGGCAGACATTCATACAAACCTACAGGCAGGCAGGCAGGCAGGCAGGCAGGCAGGCAGGCAGGCAGGCAGGCAGGCAGGCAGGCAGGCAGGCAGGCAGGCAGGCAGGCAGGCAGGCAGACAGGCAGGCAAATTGGCCAGCCAGACAAATAGGCCAGGCAGGCAAATTGGCCAGCCAGACAAATAGGCCAGCCAGACAAATAGGCCAGCCAGACAAATAGGCCAGCCAGACAAGCAGGCAAACAGGAAAGCAAATAACCAGACAGGCAGACATACAAACCTACAGGCAAGCAGGCAGGCAAAGACAGAGACAAGCATAGACAGACAGACAGACAGGCTAGCAGCAGTCAAACAGGTAGGGGCAAACTGGTAAGTTTTTAGACAAAGACAGATAGTTAAGAAAGTATCAAGCAGACATGCAAACAGACAAGTATGTCTTGTGCTAACAGACATATAAACAGATAGACAGAAAGGTTGGCAGTTAGAATAATTTATACAAGTTTTGAGGATTATGATAAGATAAGATTATGATCAGCACTTCTTGCAGTTAATCTCATATGTTATTTCCAGTTTCACCTCTCAGCTTTGCACATGAATGATTCAGATTTATTACCTTGACATAATGCAGAAAATGTAATGTTATTAAAAAAATATACATTTAGCTTAGATACATTCCTATTTTGGGCCCCTGTTCAACGAGAAAGTCATTGTTTGAATAATATTTAATCATCATTCATCACTTGTCAGCTGACTATAGTTTCTGTGGAAAGACAGTCATTCTAAGATTAATGACATTTATTCATTCAGGTCACACTTCCCACTTATCTTATCTCAGACTGTGATTAAAAAGGAATTATTACTAATCATTTACATACCTGGTTACTGTTTGACTGATAAGAAATGTTCAAGATTTTCCAGCTGCGCATGGTGTCCTCCCATTAGGGCAATGCAATGGCCAGTTGCAACTTAGTGTTTCATGTAGCGGAGAGAAATGGAAAAATAATGCGTGTTTGCAATGATTCAATATCTTTTCACTCTCCAAGATATGGGGTATACTTTTTATTAATTTTACAGTGGTTGTTTGTAAGCTGTATATATAATGGTTGTGAAAGAATATTGTACTGTTTCAGTAAATTGGAGATATTACAGTTTGTTCCATATCAGTAATAAAGAGCTATAAAGGAATTAAATTGATTTTGGTTCACTTAATTGACATTTACTAAGCATTTTAAGGGAAATCTAAATATTTGTATGGTTGGAATAGGTGTGTTGCAAATGTAGAAAGGGTATGAATGAGAATTAATATCTTCATGGTGCAAGAGATGTATTTGACCAATTTTGATTATTGCTTTGTCAGAAATGTATCTCTTTGTACTGTGAAGATATTCATTCTCATTCACACCTTTTCTACATACAATTGGTCTGTATAAAAGAAAAAAAATAGGGGTGAGACCTTAAAAAAAGAGTAATATTGGTAGGAAAACAAACCAATTGCTTATCAATTCATGAATCTATGGCGTGGATACAGCAAATGGAAACCAACCTCTTGTTGGTATATTCTGAAAAGGTTGCTTCATATGATGCTATTCTGAACAATTACCAGCTAATGACAGGCAGTAGCATAAGATCATTTAAGATTTAAAAAGAGAGGTATCTGCAAGCTTATCTAATTGTATGATATTATTTAATGTAAAGTATATATATATCAGGAATGAATTGCAAAGTAGTGATATACATATTTCAGCATTATGTTATATACATGGTATGTGTATTTTATTTTTATGTTATATAAATGGTATGTGTATTCTATTTTTATTTTTGAATTGTGGAAGACCTAGGAGACATGACCGCATTACATGTTAATCTCTGAGGAAGCTTTGGAAATTTAAATTTTTAATGGAAGTAAAGTTGGGGCCCATTCATAATTTTTATGGGAAAAAAATCAATTTATTATTATTATTATTATTATTATTATTATTATTATTATTATTATTATTATTATTATTATTATTATTACTATTATTATTATTATTATTATTATTATTATTATTATTATTATTATTATTATTATTATTATTATTATTATTATTATTATTATTATTATTATTATTATTACTATTATTATTATTATTATTATTATTATTATTATTATTATTATTATTATTATTGCTATAATAAAATTATTAACCAGAATAATTGTAATAAGAATATGAAAACTATCTTCCTAAAAACTCAGGGAATGGAGAAATTAGGTGTAATTGACTTCTTGGTGATGAAACATTTGTGGAGCTATCTCTTGTGTAAACAAAAGAAAACTGCAGTGGACGTTGCATATTTATAAGTTGTATATGCTCTGCTGCCATCAATAGGTTAAGGAGTTGGATCAGTGCCCCTATGATCAGTGTAGAAAAAATATTCAGAAAAAGTATGTGAGAATGAACAGTTTCATAATGCAGAATATGTAATCAATGTTTCAGTATGCTGATAAAGGTGTAATATCAAAACCTTGATTACATATTCTAGAGTTTGGTATTATTAGGCCTAATTCTCATTCATACCTTTTCTAAATAATGGCCCTATGCTTGATGCTGGTTGATTTATTCAGTTTATTGTCTCTCAAAAAAAACATTGCAAGTTTGAGTAGCAAACTGATTACACAGAAGATCAGCTTTGTGGCATCTAGCAGGCATACTTTAGTGTGTACTCAGTGAAAAAAAAAAGTTTACCCAGCAAAGCTTATGTGATAAACTGCTCATCTTTAACCTCATTAGCTTAGTGGTATAAGTGAATTATTAAAGTTTCACAGAGAAAAAAAAAGTGTATGAATACAATTGTCTTATTTGGACTACTTATTAATTATTTGTTATTTTCTTTATCATATATGTAAATACTATGCCTGTACATATTTTTGTCCATATATGTACATGTATACACACAAGTTTGTATATACACATTGGCTTACACATGCATATGTGAATATGCATGTACACATGCATATGTGAACATGCATATACACATGCATGTTCATTCATTCACACATACCTTCATACATACATTTTTACCTATTCCTATATTCTGAACATTGCTCAATTATATAATTTATGTTGTCCTACAAACAATTCTGTTTGTCTGTGGATATCTTTTCACATGCATATCTACTTACATTTTCATTGCATTCTTGTTTAACCACTCCTTCCTGTCATCA
>NC_061854.1:30623026-30633026 GCF_019202785.1 Penaeus chinensis
AAAGGAGACCCAACTTCACCGAATGCCTAGTTAATGTCGTGAAGAAGCGGAGACTCCCCGGTGCACCTTTCGTGGCCCTCGGGATAACCCCCCCCCCCCCGGCACACGCCATGAAAGTGACAAATACATATATTGTGATTATTTGGGTGTTCATTGCATAAAGTTATGGGAGGCTTGGAACGGGAATAGTTTGGGCAGGATCCGAGATAGGGGAAGTTGGAGTAAGATTTGTGTGCTTTCTTGCAAGCGATCCCGGTGGCAGAGGTGTATTTATCTCATTCTTGACGGCGGCATTGGTATCAATGGGGGTAATTATTGTCTGAGTCACCAATTCGCATTCGTTTGGCAGATGCTGTGTTGTGGTGATTGCTGTCATCAGTACCACTTACGTAATGATCATTATTGGTTTGAACTGTAACATGGCCAGCATAATAACCTTTTAGATTATCTTAATACAGTTTCTGCAATGGTTTAATGGGTGATAATTCTTTCTCCAGTTTATAACTTTTAAATAATCGCAGTGAGATCCCAACTAGACGATGTTTCCCCCTTGTAGACGAGTTCGCTGTAGCCGTGAGAGCGTGTTGGCAGCACCGCCGTTTGTCCTCCGTCCGCCAGTCTCCTAATGTCACCTACTCTCCTTTCCAGGTAAATGACGAGCGAGGCGTTGTGTGGCGGCGAATGTACAGGTAAGACGTGGATCGCCTTACTACTGGTTATGTCGGCTATAAGTATCAAACAGGTAATAACAACGAGTGGGGAGATGTGAGGCACCGACGCGCGCACGCCAGGCCTGGAAGCGGTAGGAGGAGGAGAAGGAGAATAGAGGGGCGGAGAATAAAGGGGAAGGAGAGGGAGGTCTGGATAAAGCTCCCCTCAGGTTCATTGACAGAAATCAGTTATGGTCGTAGAGTGGGAAAGGGCGGACCTTCAAAGTCTTGTCTTTTTGGGAATGTGTAAGTAAGGAGTAGCAGAAGAACGAAACACGTTAAGTGACCTTTTTCCAGTCATGAGATCACGGGGTTCAATGACAAGTCACTCTTGTTAGTCACCGAGGCAGATCACCGTCATAACTGCCTCTTCATTTTTATATTTTACTGATAATATGTCCATAAAATCAGATCTTCATTGTCTTTCACTTAAAGCTTAATTTGATAATTAGGAACACGACCGCTGGGCATAGGAAGCGAAAGTATGCTACGGGGAAAAGGACATGAACGGAAGGAATTGAAATGAAACGCTGTCACCATTGGAGCGGAATATACACGCGAATTTGCGATCTCGTCGTGAGTTCTTCAACAGACAAGCCCCCAAAAAAAAAAAAAAAAAAAAAAAATGTATATATATATATTTACCATATAAATAAAATAATAGTAATAATAAAATAAATAAAATGAATGTAGGATTTATCTCCGGGACAAGAGCAAGCGAGGAAGGCAATAAACCCGTCTTGCTGGTTGTTTGATGGCGGAGGCACAACTACCGGTCCAGTGGTCCAGGGGCGGGGCTGGTGATGGCTGTTGTTGTTGTTGTTGTTCTTGTTCATCTTCGTCATCTCCATTTCATATTCAAATTGCATCTTCAACTTCTTTATCTTCATCTTCATCTGCATCTTCTTCTAGTAGTTATTATTTTTATTATTTTATTAATGTTTATTATTATATTAATATTTCTTTATGAATTATTACATTATTAATATCATATTATGAATTATTATGTTCATCATTATTGAGATAAAGGGAGAAGGAGAGGGAGAGGGAGAGAGAGGAGAGAGAGAGAGAAGGAGAGTGAGAGAGAGAAGGAGAGGGAGAGAGAGGAGAGGGAGAGAGAGAAGGGGAGGGGGAGAGAGAAGGAGAGGGGGAGAGAGAAGGAGAGGGGGAGAGAGAAGGAGAGGGGGAGAGAGAAGGAGAGGGGGAGAGAGAAGGAGAGGGAGAGAGAGAAGGAGAGGGAGAGAGAGAAGGAGAGGGAGAGAGAGAAGGAGAGGGAGAGAGAGAAGGAGAGGGAGAGATAGAAGGAGAGGGAGAGATAGAAGGAGAGGGAGGAAGAGAAGGAGAAGGAGAGAGAGAAGGAGAAGGAGAGAGAGAAGGAGAAGGAGAAGGAGAAGGAGAGAGAGAAGGAGAAGGAGAGAGAGAAGGAGAGGGAGAGAGAGAATCAGAGGGAGAGAGAAGGAGAAGGAGAGGGAGAGGGAGAGGGAGAGGGAGAGGGAAAGAGAAAGAGAGAGGGAGGGAGGGAGGGAGGGAGGGAGGGAGGGAGGGAGGGAGGGAGGGAGGGAGGGAGGGAGGGAGGGAGGGAGGGAGGGAGGAGAAAGTTAGAGAGAGTGGGGGGGAAGGAGAAAAAGAGAGAGAATGGGGGAGGAGAAAGGGAGAGAGAAGGGGGAAGGAGAAAGGGAGAGAGAAGGGGGAAGATGAAAGGGAGAGAGAAGGGGGAAGTAGAAAGGGAGAGAGAAGGGGGAAGTAGAAAGGGAGAGAGAAGGAATAGGATGAAAGGGAGAGAGAAGGAATAAGATGAAAGGGAGAGAGAAGGAATAAGATGAAAGGGAGAGAGAAGGAATAAGATGAAAGGGAGAGAGAAGGGGAAGATGAAAGGGAGAGAGAAGGAATAAGATGAAAGGGAGAGAGAAGGGGAAGATAAAAGAGAGAGAGAAGGGGGAAGATGAAAGGGAGAGAGAAGGGGGAAGATGAAAGGGAGAGAGAAGGGGGAAGTAGAAAGGGAGAGAGAAGGGGGAAGTAGAAAGGGAGAGAGAAGGAATAGGATGAAAGGGAGAGAGAAGGAATAAGATGAAAGGGAGAGAGAAGGAATAAGATGAAAGGGAGAGAGAAGGGGGAAGATGAAAGGGAGAGAGAAGAGGGAAGATGAAAGGGAGAGAGAAGGGGGAAGATGAAAGGGAGAGAGAAGGGGGAAGATGAAAGGGAGAGAGAAGGGGGAAGATGAAAGGGAGAGAGAAGGGGGAAGATGAAAGGGAGAGAGAAGGAATAAGATGAAAGGGAGAGAGAAGGGGGAAGATGAAAGGGAGAGAGAAGAGGGAAGATGAAAGGGAGAGAGAGGTGGGAGGAGAAAGAGAGAGGGTGAGTGAGTGAGTGAGTGAGTGAGTTAGTGAGTGAGTGTGTGTAAGAAAGAAAGAAAAAAAGAGAGAGATTCTTGCGATTATTGAACAGCGGATTCTGAAGCCAGTCCCGTGAGCATGTGTCCATGAAGTAAGATCCTTCTGATTACATTGAGTGAGAGTGAGAGTGAGGAAAGGGGAAAGGAAAGAGGATAAGAAGAGAGAGAGAGAGAGAGAGAGAGAGAGAGAGAGAGAGAGAGAGAGAGAGAGAGAGAGAGAGAGAGAGAGAGAGAGAGAGAGAGAGAGAGAGAGACGGAAGAGGATAAGAAGGGTAACAGAGAAAGGGGGAGGCAAATTAAAGAGGGTAAAGATAAAAAAAGAAAAGGGAAAGTTAGAAAAGTAAAAGATATTCCTACCTACTCGAAGGGGCCAAAGATCGTCCTGCAAGCGAAGTCGTGCATTAGAAATACATGGCAGGAGATGGGTAGGGGGGGTAGGTAGGTCATCGAGGGGGGAGGTGGATAGGGGCAAGACAGGGGTAGGTGGGTGAGCTGGAGTGGAGGCGGGGGGGGGGGGGTAGTGACATGACAACGACGACGACAGGATGTTAATAAGATACCTGTGCAGTTAGCTGTTCAGCCGGCGTGGCAGTCTCACTCGAACGTAAACTCGGAGTCTGCGTTCGGACCGGAGTTCAAGACAGGTGAGGCTCGGGAGGACGGGGGTTGGGGGGGGGGGGGGGTGATGATGGTAATGTTGATACGGTGGTAATGGTAATGGGAGTGATGGTTGTGATGAAAATGGCGATGGTGATGATGATGGTGATGATGATGATGATGATGATGAGGAGGAGGAGGAGGAGGAGGAGGAGGAGGAGGAGGAGGAGGAGGAGGAGGAGGAGGAGGAGGAGGAGGAGGAGGAGGAGGAGGAGGAGGAGAAGAAGAAGAAGGAGGAGAAGAAGAAGAAGGAGGAGAAGAAGGAGGAGAAGAAGGAGGAGAAGAAGGAGGAGAAGAAGGAGGAGAAGAAGGAGGAGAAGAAGGAGGAGAAGAAGGAGGAGAAGAAGGAGGAGAAGGAGGAGAAGGAGGAGAAGGAGGAGGAGGAGGAGGAGGAGGAGGAGGAGGAGGAGGAGGAGGAGGAGGAGGAGGAGGAGGAGGAGGAGGAGGAGGAGGAGGAGGAGGATAGAAATAGTAGTAGAAGGAAAAGAGAAAATAGAAATAAGGGAAAGGAGAAAGGGAAGAGGAGAGGGTTGAAAGGTCGGCTGATGAGCACTATGCCACAGTGGATGAAGGTGGGCAGAAGAAAGTGCGATGGGTGACCTGGTGTTGCAGTGAACTCTGAGCTTGAAGGAAGGAAAGGAGAGAAAACGGGAGGAAGGAAGGAAGGAAATGAGGTAGTAAGAGGAGGAGAGAGATATGATCGAGCGCAATCAGTGTTCGGATGCCCAAGGCGTATTCATTATGTGTTCAGATTGCCAGCCTTAGAAGGGAGGGCTCTGAAGGCGGTTTTCCTGGCACGTGATGAAGGCAGTAGCGAAAGGGTTGTGGTGAGGAGGGGAGGGGAGAGGAGAGGAGGGGAGAGGAGGGGAGAGGAGAGGATGTACTTGAAGTGGTGGTGGTGGTGGGGGGGAGGGGGTTAGAGGCGGAGGGGGACGCGGCTGGAATAATGGTGGACTACTTGCTCAGTCATTGGAAATTTTCGCATGTCTTTTGCGTGGAGCTCTTCCCCCGGCGTGGATGTGGGTGAACGCAACGCAGGTGAGGAGTGGCGGCGGTGGGGCGATGCAGACGGAGGGGAGGGGGGAGGGACGGAGGTGAATTGGGGGAGGGAGAAGGGAGTGGGGGGAGACCGCCGAGAGGCCTTCGTAGAAAGTAAATTTGTCACAAAAACCTCGGGGTGACCTATAATTTTGATACTATGGGATGTAGGCGGGACGCTGCTGCAAGGGATTCGTCGTTTTCGTCGCTGTAGGCGTGCATTACACTTTTAACGGCGGTGATGCATAGGCCTACGAGCATAAGCATGGGGTCAAATGAGCTATAAAGTAGACCGCTGAAGAGACATCTGAGGTTTAATAGTACATAAAGTTTAAAGAGAGAAGAATGTGGGAGAGGGAGAGAAGAATGTGGGAGAGGGAGAGAAGAATGTGGGAGAGGGAGAGAAGAATGTGGGAGAGGGGGAGAAGAATGTGTGAGAGGGGGTGAAGAATGTGGGAGAGGGGGAGAAGCATGTGTGAGAGGGGGAGAAGAATGTGGGAGAGGGAGAGAAGCATGTGGGAGAGGGGGAGAAGAATGTGGGAGAGGGAGAGAAGAATGTGGGAGAGGGGGAGAAGAATGTGTGAGAGGGAGAGAGAATGTGTGAGAGGGAGAGAAGAATGTGTGAGAGGGAGAGAGAATGTGTGAGAGGGAGAGAGAATGTGTGAGAGGGAGAGAGAATGTGTGAGAGGGAGAGAAGAATGTGTGAGAGGGAGAGAGAATGTGTGAGAGGGAGAGAAGAACGTGTGAGAGGGAGAGAAAATGTGGGAGGGGGAGAGAAGAATGTGGGAGAGGGAGAGAAAAATGTGAGAGAGGGAGAGAAAAATGTGAGAGAGGGAGAGAAGAATGTGAGAGAGGGAGAGGGAGAGAGCATGTGGGAGAGTGAGAGAAGAATGTGAGAGAGGGAGAGAGCATGTAGGAGAGGGAGAAAAGAATGTGGGGGGAAGAGAGAGAGAGAGAGAGAGAGAGAGAGAGAGAGAGAGAGAGAGAGAGAGAGAGAGAGAGAGAGAGAGAGAGAGAGAGAGAGAGAGAGAATGAGAGAGAGAGAGAGAATGAGAGAGAGAGAGAGAATGAGAAAGAGAGAGAGAATGAGAAAGAGAGAGAGAATGAGAAAGAGAGAGAGAATGAGAAAGAGAGAGAGAATGAGAGAGAGAGAGAGAATGAGAGAGAGAGGAGAATGAAGAGAGAGAGAATGAGAGAGAGAGAGAGAGAGAGAGAGAGAGAGAGAGAGAGAGAGAGAGAGAGAGAGAGAGAGAGAGAGAGAGAGAGAGAGAGAGAGAGATAGAAATAGAGAGAATGAGAGAGAGAGAGAGAATGAGAGAGAGAGAGAGAGAATGAGAGAGAGAGAGAGAGAGAGAGAGAGAGAGAGAGAGAGAGAGAGAGAGAGAGAGAGAGAGAGAGAGAGAGAGAGAGAGAGAAAAAGAGAAAGAGAAAGAGAGAGAGTGTAGAGGTGGTAGGGTAAGGTGTGGATAATTGTGGTGTGACAGGCCTTACGAGTGTTGTCTAGGAGTGACTGGTGCAGCGAGTGGTGACTCATGTCAAACCCCCGCCACGTAACACGTTACACTGTGGGCCTCGCCGCCTCCCTCGTCCTCCTCAGAGCCGCCGAGGGGAGCTCAAGGCCCGAGGGACGTGCGAGACAGGCCCCTCGTGGCGCTGCACCCGGCCGCCACACACGGAGGCGGGCCGGGCGGGGACATGTTGAGATGATGATGAAGGGAAGAGAGAGCGAGGATAAAAGGGATTTTGAAGGTATGTTGCTGGAGAGGGAGAGGGAGAGAGGGGGAGAGAAAGAGGGAGGAGAGATAGGGAGAGGGAGTGAGGGAGAGGGAGAGGGAGAGGGAGAGGGAGAGAGGGAGAAGAGATAGGGTGAGGGAGAAGGAGAGGGAGAATTAAAGAGAGTAATATAGAGAAACAAACAGACAAACTGTGGGCGGGTTGGGTGTCGAGTATGTGGGTGGTTGTTTTTTGTCTCTCACATTTTCTGCGGATCAGGTCGTCCGAAGGAATTCGAATGGATAAGAGATGAATCCCCTCCCGCCTCTATGAAACATCGCCGCGTAGAAATCTACATATAAAGGGACTATGGGGCGGGGGCGAGAGCGGTGTCCGTGACCCTCGGCGCGGCATTGGGGATTATCAGTAACCGATTTAAATGTTCGGCAATATATACTTTTTCGTGTAGGCTTGATCCGGCTCTTCGCTGTGCTTAGTCAAGGCATAGGGGACTGAGTCCCAAGTGGGAATGGTTGGTTCCCCGTAATCCTATATATATATATATATATATATATATATATATATATATATATATATATATATATATATATGTTTATATGTATATATATACATATATATGTATATGTATACATATATATGTGTATATGTATACATATATGTATATATACATATATATATGTGTATATATATGTATATATACATATATATGTATACATATGTATATGTATACATATGTATATATATGTATATATACATATATATGTATGTATATGTATATATACATGTATATGTATATATATACATATATATATGTATGTATATGTAAATATACATATATATGTATATATATATAAATGTATATATATGTATATATATATACATATGTATATATACATATATATGTATATATATACATATGTATATATATGCACATATATGTGTATATACACATATATGTATATATATACATACATATATATAATGTATATATATATATGTATATATACACATATATAATGTATATATATGTGTATATATACATATATATAATGTATATGTATATATGTGTATATATACATATATATATAATGTATATGTATATATATGCGTATATATACATATATAATGTATATTTATACATATGTATATAAACATATATAATATATATGTATATATCTGTGTATATACATATAAAATGTATATGTATATATATGTATGTATACGTTTATATATGTACATATATACATATGTCTAATATATATGTACACACACGCACACGCACACGCACACACACATAAGCATTTACATATGAATGTGCGCGCGTGTGTGTGTGTGTGTGTGTTTGTGTGCACATATACATATACATATAAGAATATTTATGTGTGTGTTTTTGTTGTGTATGTATATGATGTGTGTATGTTAAACACACATACAAACATATGCATATATATGTGTATATATACATACATATTTATTTATTTATTTATTTATTTAATTATATGATATATGTAATATATATGTACATATACGTGTCTATGATATTCATGTTCATATTTGTTCATATATCATATGCGTATATCATATGTGCTTACTTTCTTCGAAATTATGTTGGGTCATTTGTTTATGTTTGTGTTCTTAGCATTCTTCGTTGCCCGTATTTATCATGTTCATGTTTTGTATGAATCAGCAACAAGAAATGCTCCAGTGCATAAGCTCTCGGCGGTGCGTAAGTGGCGAAGGAATGCACGGGCTTGCGTCATTGATTTTCCAGTGTTTGACCCGCAGAGAGTACCGCAAGCAGGGCGATGAAGGATCTTGGAATCGCGGGGAAGGAGGTTGGTTGCGTGATCAGGAAGTAGCGTTGGGGATTTGGGGTTGGAATGGGAATGGGAATGGGGGTTGGGTTGTGGGCGGGATGGGTTGCTAGCCGGGTGAGGGTGGCGTGAATTTGGCGTGTGCGTGCGAAGGGGATATACATCACTGACACGTGCATGCCTCGGCGAAGTTGTCTTGAGGTCTGTTTGGGTGACCGCACGGCCGCGCGCTGCGAAATCACATTCTTTATTTCGCTGCCCTTTCGTGATCTTCCGTTTTCATTACTGTCTTTTGAAATTATGCTCCAACTCATTATCATCATCATTATCCTCCTCATCTCCTCCTCCTCCTCCTCTGCCCATCCTCCTCCTCCTCCACTTCCTCCTCCTCCTCCTCCACTTCCTACTCCTCCTCCACTTCCTCATCCTCCTCCACTTCCTCCTCCTCCTCCACTTCCTCCTCCTCCTCCTCCACTTCCTCCTCCTCCTCCTCCACTTCCTCCTCCTCCACTTCCTCCTCCTCCACTTCCTCCTCCTTCTCCACTTCCTCCTTCTCCACTTCCTCCTCCTTCTCCACTTCCTCCTCCTTCTCCACTTCCTCCTCCTTCTCCACTTCCTCCTCCTTCTCCACTTCCTCCTCTTTCTCCACTTCCTCCTCCTCCACTTCCTCCTTCTCCTCCTCTTCTTCCTCCTCCTCCTCCTCTTCTTCCTCCTCCTCCTCCTCCTCCTCCTCCTCCTCCTCCTCCTCCTCTTTCTCCTTCTCTTCCTCCTTCTCCTCCTAATCCTCCTCCTTTCCTTCCTCCCCTCGTTATCATTATCATCATCACTACCACCACCACATCAATGATTTCCAACACCCGCCCCAACAGTATCATGTCCACCATCAGTGTTATTTCTGGTGCCCCAACAATTTCCACCAACACCTGCTGGTCGTATGTGCCGCCGCCGCCATCATTACACATGCCGGCCCAGCTGACTCTCTCCCTCGCCGCTGCTTAACACTTGGACCCTCACATTTAAATAAAGGACTTGTTTTCTTAAAGGCTCACGTTGGTATGTGTCGTGAAATGAAGAGGCCAGAGCCACATCATCCCCGGCTCGCGTCGCAAAACTCTGCCGCCGGCGACATGCGATGGTGATGCGGGCGGCGTCATTGGGTTACGCAATCACGTTCGTTCGCGGGCTCGGGTTGATACGGCGAGGTATGTGGTTGGTTTATGGCACGGTGAAGGGAGAGGGAGTGTGGGGGGGGGGGGAGGCTCTGCGATGGGGCGGAGGGTGCGGAAGTGCCCTGGGGATTGGTGGTGTGGGGGGGTGGGGGGTGGGGGGGGGGGCACCTCGGTAAACTCGCGGTGCATTTGTTCACGCTCACGCACGCATGTATGCTTATACGTACACATACACTTATGCATACACTTATACGTATACCTGTACTAAAAGATAGATCTGTACCTGTGCCTATGTACTGTTATACATAGACTTGATACAGGCATATACACTAATACTTACACGTCCACATACATGTACTTATACAACGACACAAACATGCACATACAAAACTGCCCATGCCCATGCACACATGAACTCACACAATAGGACATTACCCGCATTCACGAACACGAAAAGAAAATTCTCTCTCTCTCTCTCTCTCTCTC
>NC_061854.1:30635526-30638026 GCF_019202785.1 Penaeus chinensis
AGAGAGAGAGAAAGAGAAAGAGAAAGAGAAAGAGAAAGGGAGAGAGAGAGAGAGAGAGAGAGAGAGAGAGAGAGAGAGAGAGAGAGAGAGAGAGAGAGAACGAGAACGAGAACGAGAACGAGAACGAGAACGAGAGAGCGAGAAAGAGAGAGAGAGAGCGTCAACCAGCCATCCAGAAACAGAGGCGTGAAGGTGTAAGCCATGTGCTCGGCGCGGCGGCACGAGGCGGGCGGCCGAAGCGAAAGGGATAAGTAGCGGGCGGGGTCGCGCACCTGGTAGGGGCGGGCGGCCTTAGTTCCGCTCCACCAGGTGTCGACTTAACGTGGGGAGGTGGTGGAGGGGGGGGGGGGCTAAGTGGGGATGGACAAAGACAGGGGAAAGGAGTGGGCACTCGTGTTTTATAGCATTTTGTTTGTATTATTATCTTAAGTTTATTCTTCTATTTTTTTTTACAGGAAATTTTGTTACGTCGATTACGGGGACACAACTAACAATGAGATCTGCTAAGGGTAGAAGAGAGGGTTCGATGAGAGGAGAAGAGGAGGAGAGAAATGTGAGCAGTTGATAGAAATAAGGTGACGCATAGCGATCAAAGTTCAGCAAAGGGTGTGTTCATGAAGAGAGAGGTTCTCGTATTGGGGGTATAAGTTGGACAGATTGGACGGGGGAGCTGAGGTTGCGGGGTAGGATGGAGCGACGGTGAGAGGAAGGGGTTGATAGAGGAAGGTGGGGGGGCGACAGGATGATGCTGGGGAGGATGAGGGGAAATTGCTCAAGAGAGGGAAAGGAGTCCCAGGAAATTTATTTTCCAGTGCAAGAACCGGCACTCGTGCGTGGGAAGCGAGCGGAGGATATATAATAGAGTGTCTGTGTATTTTCGGTAGTTTTATGAAAGGTCTTGTGTGTGCTTGTGCATATGATCATTGTTTTTTTTCTTTCTTTTTTGAGGGTTTATTCACGGTACACATATCCCGAAATCAGTAAAACTGCGCGACTGAAAAGAGCACGCTTGTTTCAATGCCGTGGTCACATGACGTGCACAAAGTCACTCTGCCAACAGAAAGCGAGCTTGTGTTGGACTTTGTGTATTTGTTCACCAAAGGCAGGTAATTGAATCTGCGTGCCTTGCTTCTGTAACACGGGGTCGCGTCGAGCTTTGGTATGAAACGAAACAAGGCGGAAGTGCTACATGTGACGGACGACGGAAGTGTGTTCGGAGCGAGAATAGAGGCCAGAAATGACAGTTTGTGATGCGGAGGATAATAACGGCGACTGGACACCTCGCTCACCACGCCCTTCGCCACATTGGTACAGGCTTCCCTTTAGCCATTTACCTTCGCATTCTGCCTTGTTTCTCTCCCATCGCTGCTGCTATTCTACCCCTTGTCTCTTTCTCCCTGGCTCGCTCTTCCACTCGCCAACTGCGAGCCAATTTAAATAGTGCTGCGAGGTGACAGTCATCGAAGTCTTTCTAGGAGGAGGTTACGCGCGCGCATATATATGTGTGTTTGCGTGTGTGTGTGTGTGTGTGTTTGTGTGTGTGTGTGTGTGTGTGTGTGTGTGTGTGTGTGTGTGTGTGTGTGTGCGCGCGCCTGTGCCTGTGTCTGTGTCTGTGTCTGTGTCTTTGGACGTTTGTGTCGTTTTTCGAATTTCCATCTGTCGAGAGTGCGTGCCGCTTGGAGTCAACTTTAGTTTTCTGAACGATTAGTTAATTGCAATGAACGATGACTGGCATTTCTTTTCGGAGGCATTTCAGCGTGGAACATCTAGCACTTGAATTAATTTTCTTTGATAAGTAACTCCTGAATGCGCCGGTTAACTTTTGATAATTTGGCACGAACAAATGTTATTGTGTAATGATGGGGATAATGTCTCATTGCAGTTGGTATGCGCAGTGGAATTCAAGCACGATTGCCCCTTCGGAATTTCATTTTTATTCACGGAGACATACAAAAGTGTGGAGCCTCATGGAATCACCCATCTTTTTCCGCGGAATACTATGTCATGTTTATTCCCCCAGCTTCTCAACCTCCCTCCTTCCCTTTTTCTGTGCCCCCTCTATCCCCTCCCCTCTCTCTCCTCCTTTCTATCCTCCTCCGCTTTATCACCTTATTTTCATCTAGGGAGTTTTGTTCCTTTCAATAAAGATAAATGCAAACGTTCTTCGGGTAAATATGACAGAAGTTATGATAGGTTCTAATAGGGGCTGGAGCTATGATAAGGGTGATGGTAATTAATTTGAAAAATATATATTTTTAATGCCTCCAAGGAAATGTGTAAAAACCCTTGTATGAAACTAGAGGAAATATATATAGAACCAAAAAAAAAAAATGGTCATATATTTTGAAGTTGCAGGGCCGCTGGGCGAAGGACCACCGAAAACCGAGCCCAATTTCAGGTAGCAAATCTCCGAACAGAAATAAAAAGACCGGGAACAAAAATGAAAAAAAAAAAGTCAAATGTGTCCTTTTCCCGGCATTACCATCAAAGTTTCACAGAT
>NC_061854.1:30645526-30648026 GCF_019202785.1 Penaeus chinensis
GGAAGGGAAGGGAAGGGAAGGGAAGGGAAGGGAAGGGAAGGGAAGGGAAGGGAAGGGAAGGGAAGGGAAGGGAAGGGGAGAGGAGGGAAGGGAAGGGGAGAGGAGGGAAGGGAAGGGGAGAGGAGGGAAGGGATGGGGAGGGAAGGGGAGGGGAGGGGAGGGGAGAGGAGAGGAGAGGAGAGGAGAGGAGAAGAGAAGAGAAGAGAAGAGAAGAGAAGAGAAGAGAAGAGAAGAGAAGAGAAGAGAAGAGAAGAGAAGAGAAGAGAAGAGAAGAAGGGAGAAGAGAAGAGAGAGGGAAGAGGAGAGGAGAGGAGAAGATAGAGGGAAGGGGAGAGGAGAGGAGAAGAGAGAGGGAAGAGGAGAGGAGAGGAGAGGAGAAGAGAAGAGAGAGGGAAGAGGAGAGGAGAGGAGAGGAGAAGAGAGAGGGAAGAGGAGAGGAGAGGAGAGGAGAAGAGAGAGGGAAGAGGAGAGGAGAGGAGAGGAGAAGAGAGAGGGAAGAGGAGAGGAGAGAGAGGAGAGAGAGGAGAGAGAGGAGAGAGAGGAGAGAGAGGAGAGAGAGGAGAGAGAGGAGAGAGGAGAGGAGAGAGGAGAGGAGAGAGGAGAGGAGAGAGGAGAGGAGAGGAGAGGAGAGAGGAGAGGAGAGGAGAGGAGAGGAGAGGAGAGGAGAGAAGAGAAGAGAAGAGAAGAGAAGAGAAGAGAAGAGAAGAGAGAGAGGAGAGGAGAGGAGAGGAGAGGAGAGGAGAGGAGAGGAGAGGAGAGGAGAGGAGAGGAGAGGAGAGGAGAGAGGAGAGGAGAGGAGAGGAAAGAAGAGGAGAGGAAAGAAGAGGAGAGGAGAGAGGGGAGGGGAGGGGAGAGAAGGGGAGGGGAGGGAAGGGGAGGGGGAGGGAAGGGGAGGGAAGGGGAGGGGAGGGAAGGGAAGGGAAGGGAAGGGAAGGGAAGGGAAGGGAAGGGAAGGGAAGGGAAGGGAAGGGAAGGGAAGGGAAGGGAAGGGAAGGGGAGAGGAGGGAAGGGAAGGGGAGAGGAGGGAAGGGAAGGGGAGAGGAGGGAAGGGATGGGGAGGGAAGTGGAGGGGAGGGGAGGGGAGAGGAGAGGAGAGGAGAGGAGAAGAGAGAGAAGAGAAGAGAAGAGAAGAGAAGAGAAGAGAAGAGAAGAGAAGAGAAGAGAAGAGAAGAGAAGAGAAGAGAAGAGAAGAGAAGAAGGGAGAAGAGAAGAGAGAGGGAAGAGGAGAGGAGAGGAGAAGATAGAGGGAAGGGGAGAGGAGAGGAGAAGAGAGAGGGAAGAGGAGAGGAGAGGAGAGGAGAAGAGAAGAGAGAGGGAAGAGGAGAGGAGAGGAGAGGAGAAGAGAGAGGGAAGAGGAGAGGAGAGGAGAGGAGAAGAGAGAGGGAAGAGGAGAGGAGAGGAGAGGAGAAGAGAGAGGGAAGAGGAGAGGAGAGGAGAAGAGAGAGGGAAGAGGAGAGGAGAGGAGAAGAGAGAGGGAAGAGGAGAGGAGAGGAGAAGAGAGAGGGAAGAGGAGAGGAGAGGAGAAGAGAGAGGGAAGAGGAGAGGAGAAAAGGAGAGGAGAGGAGAAGAGAGAGGGAAGAGGAGAGGAGGAGAGGAGAAGAGAAGAGAAGAGAAGAGAAGAGAAGAGGAGAGGAGAGAGGGAGAAGAGAGGAGAAGAGAGGAGAAGAGAGGAGAAGAGAAGAGAAGAGAAGAGAAGAGAGGAGAAGAGAGAGGAAGAGGAGAGGAGAAGAGAGAGGGAAGAGGAGAGGAGAAGAGAGAGGGAAGAGGAGAGGAGAAGAGAGAGGGAAGAGGAGAGGAGAAGAGAGAGGAGAGAGAGGAGAAGAGAGGGAAGAGAGGAGAAGAGAGAGGGAAGAGGAGAGGAGAAGAGAGAGGGAAGAGGAGAGGAGAAGAGAGAGGGAAGAGGAGAGGAGAGGAGAGGAGAGGAGAGGAGAGGAGAGGAGAGGAGAGGAGAGGAGAGGAGAGGAGAAGAGAGAGGGAAGAGGAGAGGAGAGGAGAAGAGAAGAGAAAAGAAAGGGAAGAGGAGAGGAGAGGAGAAGAGAGAGGGAAGAGGAGAGGAGAGGAGAAGAGAAGAGAGAGGGAAGAGGAGAGTAGAGGAGAGGAGAGTAGAGGATAGGAGAAGAGAAGAGAAGAGAAGAGAAGAGAGAGGGGAGAGGAGAGGAGAGAGGGGAAAGGAGAGGAGAGAAGAGGGGAGAGAGGAGAGGAAAGGAGAAGAGAGGAGAAGAGAGAGGGAAGAGGAGCGGAAAGGAGAAGAGAGGAGAAGAGAGGGGGAAGAGGAGAGGAGAAGAGAGAGGGAAGAGGAGAGGAGTGGAGAAGAGAAGAGAAGAGAGACGGGAGAGGAGAGGAGAGAGGGGAGAGGAGAGGAGAGAGGGGAAAGGAGAGGAGAGAAGAGGGGAGAAGAGGAAAGGAAAGGAGAAGGGAGGAGAGGGAGAGGGAGAGGAAGAGAAAGCTAGCTTGCTAGCTAATAGTGAATCTGGTGATTCGAAGTTGTCTCGAAACACCC
>NC_061854.1:30653026-30658026 GCF_019202785.1 Penaeus chinensis
ATACATGTGTGTGTGTGTGTGTATGTGTGTGTGTGTGTGTGTGTGTGTGTGTTTGTGTGTGTGTGTGTGTGTGTGTGTTTGTGTGTGTGTGGGTGTGGGTGTGGGTGTGGGTGTGGGTGTGGGTGTGGGTGTGGGTGTGGGTGTGTGTGTACACACATGTATATGATATAGATGTGATATATATTTATCATTTATATAATACATACATATATCATACATATATATTTGTATGTGTATATATATATGCATATATGAATGTGTGTACAAATATTTGTATTTAAATTGTATATGTATGTTCATATGTATATGTGTACATATGTATGTATATTATGTATGTATGTATGTATGTATATATATGTATATATATATATTATATATATATTATGTATGTATGTAGGTATATGTATATAAATGTGTACATATATATGTATGTATATATATTTATGTAGAAAAGGTATGAATGAAAATAAAATCTTCACAATACAAGAGATGTATTTGACCGTTTTCGATTATATCTTCGTCAGAAATACATGATATAACACATCTCTTGTATTGTGAAGATACTCATATACATAAATAAATACGTGAAAAATACATACATGTATATATACATACAAAAAACATCCGTGCATACATTCATGCATGCATGCATACATGCATTATTACATTACATACCCATCATATTTTCGTTTTGTATGAAATCCTGAGACTCATTCAATTGCTTTCTTTTTCAGATCATCCTTAAGAGCCGAGAGCGAAAGCAAGGTAAGTCGTCTGGACATGTTGTGGACATGTTGCGAGTGAGATCGAAGCAGGTCGTCTTGACAAGGTGCCTGAGAACTGTGAGTTATGTTGTCGAAGGGATTGGATGTGGCGGCGGTAGGTGGGTCAGGGGAGCGTGCCATGGGACAGGGCAAAACAAAACCGGGTAGTACAGGGCATGGCAGGACAGGGCAGGGCAGGGCAGGGCAGGGCAGGGCAGGGCAGGGCAGGGCAGGGCAAGGCTGGCCTGGCCCGGCCCGGCCCGAGTTGGTCTAGGCTGGGGAGATGATCTTTGAGAAGGGGGTTAGGAAGGTTAGATGGAGGAAGAGGCGTGCTGCAAGGATACTTTGTAATGGTGGCGGTGGCTCTAGAGAGGGCAGTAAGGGGAGGGAGAAGAAAGGGGGAGGGGGAGGGCGAGGGCTAAGTGAGAGATGGGGGATTGAGGTAAAGGGGGAGGCCAAATTAGATCAGGAGCGCGTTTAAATCGGCGGGCCGGCTAAATCGGGGAGGACGTTGATTGCATCAGGGAGGCCAAGTCGGGAAACGCGAGGACACGCCGCCGGTAGGCTGGTGAAGGGGGCGGGGGAGAGGGAGAGGGAGGGGAGAAAAAGGGGGAATTTAAAGAAGGGAGGGAGGGAAGGGGAGGGGGGTAGAGGTTCTCCGACCACACTGGCTCTTGAGGTTGACCTTCATTAGCGGAGGTGTGTCGGCCGAGCCAGAGCGTCGCTATCAGTGTTCACGGCCCTTACATAAATAGTACTGTTGCTGTCGGACGCCTTCGTCGGGTCGTCCCCCTTGGGTTCTTGTTTGTTCATTGTGTCACTGTTTTTGTTTTTAGTTTGCTTGGTAATTTGCACGAGGCCCTTTTATGATGGCTCTTTCATTTTCACGTCCTACGGCATTTTTTATAAGTTACTTTCATCTTATTTTTCCCGTCTTTCAAACCGCAGCCGGTTTTTTCTCTATCCCTTTATATAACTGTCTATATCTGTGTGTGCGTGCGTGCGTACGTGCGTATGGATATACATTTATGTATAATTTTATTATTTTTTATTAATTGATTAATTAATGAATTTATCTATACACCCTTTTCCTTCATTTCGCCCCCGTTGTTTCACAAGGTCGATGTCATCTTTATGTGTCATATTCCCTTCCAGTTTCATGCCGTTACTTTAAGTGTTTGTCTTTTTCTGAGCGAGGTGAAGGAGTACCCATCTCGTTGTCAGTATTGTCTCCCGAGTCGCCAGCGTATCTTGTGTAACTGGAGCGACAACTCGAGGTGTATATGAGGCAGCAAGTTATCCAGGTTGTGCCTGAATAATTCACTGGCCTCATTATTTATGCTGTTGAGGTGCAGAGCGGCGGGCAGGCAGGCAGGCACTTCTTGTCGTCATCGTCGTCTTTGTCGGGACCCGAAGGCCCCCCCCCCCCTCCCAGCCTTTTACATTTTTTAACCCTTCGAGTGGGGTTGCTTGTACCTCAGTGGCTTTGGGAAGGCACTTTTGCTTTGCGGGCACTTAACACCTGGCGTAATGACGGCATGGAAGAACGAAAAAGTCCTTAACCTCGGTCGGGCTTGTCTTTATCGATCCAACCTAGTGACAGACGACCTTGTTGATGTCTCGTTGTTGTCGTTGTCATTCCTTGTTTCCTGCGGTCGTGTGGCAGCTGCAAGGGCGAGATACGGGAACGGTGCAGGAGCGACAACTCAAGCCTCTGGACGAAAGCGAGCGAGTGAAGCGATTTGTGGCCTGGCCGAGAGATTCCCTGCCGCTCAGAATTGGCAGGACAAGACGAGTAGCTGAGGAGAGCCTTTTGAGGTGCTGGTGGAGGCGTGGCAGGTCGTGGCAGATCACGGAACGACGGCGTATGATCTGTCCCTTCAGCCGATTCCCTTGTCTGTCTGCCCCCTCCCCCACCACGCCCACCCGCGTGACACAATTACGGGAATCTGGAAAGAGAAATGACACTGATGCTTCTCCCACCCCTCTTTTGTGTGGAGCAACAGCACAAGGAGCAGGAAAGTGGAGGGGATCGAACAGGGGAGGGAGGGAAGGGAGGGAGAATCCTAGGAGTGGTGGGGCTCTCCTGCCATCCTCCCTCCCTCCCTCTCTCCTACTCTTCCCCCGCTGCCTCTTACGTGGTTGGTGGGGACCGGGACCCCCCCCCCCCCCCGTCCCTGGTCTCCGCTCCACGACTTCGCTCCCCGTTGCGATCCCGGGCCTGGGTCCGAGGGTCGGTCTGACTCGCTCCTGCAGTGTCACGCTGGCTTCCGTGGAGTGCACACGGCTGCCTCCGCATCGTCTATCCCTATCCCTCCCATCCTCCTCTACCGAAGTCTGTATCACCGCTGTATCATTGCTGCGCAGCCCGATCCTCACCTGCCTTGTGGTATTTGTGTGTATCACCCGGACCAGGCGCGGCCGTTGTAACAGGGGTGGCAGTGGGCGCCGTGATGAGCCAGTCATGATTTGCCAAAATTGAAAGAATGATACAGTTGGGCGGCCCGCAGATAGTAAAGTGCTCTTAGTCCGGTGGAGACTGAGATGCTCGCCGATAATCCAGCGAACGGCGGTGTTCTGGCTGCGAGTGCTCTTGTGCTAAGTTAAAAGTTAAGTTGAAATACAGCGAGTGCGGAACGGCGAAGCGCGTGGTGGCGTGAAGAGCGAGAGTGGCCGGATGTAGTGTGTCTCGCCATTCAAGTGTGGTGGTGTGTGGTGACTTCGCTGGTGATCAAGGGAAAAGTTGGCGCTGTGATAGTAGTGGTGGTGCTGCCGAGTGGCGACTGGGTACGCCCCTCCCAACACGCCGTCTAGAGGGGAAACAAGCAGAGCAACTCGTTCTTTGTTTACCCCGGCCGAATCCTGCTAAGCAACAGATACCTAAGCTTCCCCGTGGCCTAAGGACGCCTGGCCAGACGTCCTCACACACATCTCGTGGTTTATTAACGAGACATCAGTTGGTAGGACGTGAATGGAACGCTGTGTGGTGCACACGAGGCCGGTGTGCGAGAGACAGAGAACAAGTGGAGTATTGACTGGAGCTCCAGCTGACAGGAGCGCCGCGCCACAAGGACCAGGTGAGGCCGTCTTGCTCGTCACTTCATCCTTCCTACGTCATGTGCTCTTGTAGGATTACAGGCTGATATACAGTGGCGTCACTGATTGACCGTTGACCTACAAGGAGCATAAAATGTTATCCAAGGCCGGAGAGGGGCACAGTGCCGTGGGGTGTGTGTTTATATATCTTGCTGTTCATCATCTGCTGCCTGTTTCTTGCCTGTTTGGGTTTAAGTGCATCCTCCAACCTCGGTTAAGCCAGACCAACCACTTCTTATCCCATGGTCACTCACTCTAATAATGGATACTTCACCTGTTTCTGGGTAATCGCTTCAGACCAGCTATACTGTCGATGGCGCACAGGTGTTAGTAATTATTTTCGATTGGCTCTTTTGCCTTTGATGTTTTTTTCTTCACCCGTTGTTGATATCAGGACTGTGCTGGACTGACGAGGCTTGAATATCGTGAGTTTGTAGTCATATGCATAAAATCTGATACATTTTTCTTAGGCTGAAAAACTGCCAAAAAGTATGCCGCCCTTTCAGAATCAACTTTTGTCCACGGTGGGCGTAGTACTTGTACCTGCGATAGTACCGTACCTGCTGAGACGTTATCATGTACGATTGCTCCATCAGTATACGCGATCGTCTCGTGTAATAGGAATACGTTGATACACTACTAATAACGTTGTCTGAGCAGGGAGCGGGGATTAAGGGTGAAAGCACTCTTCGCATTGGGATGGCTCGTGCAAGGGCCGGGGTATAACCAAATTGAATTGGAGAAAGGGAGGGGAAAGACAACCCTGATTGCGAGACTTAAAATGTTTGAAGGAGTGATCGATAGGAGAAAGGCGGAGATAAAGGAGGCGAAGGTTGCGCACGTGAGATAGGAAAGGAAGGGTGAGAAGGGAACAAGGGAGGAGGGGAAGGAAGACAGAGGAGAGGACACAGAAGGGTGGAAAGGATAGAGAACCAAGGGGGAAAATAGGAGTATTAGTAAGGAGGTGTCCGAACAATAGAAACATTAGAGAAGAGGGGTGAAGAAAGGGGGGTTAAAGAGAAGAACGATTTAAGGAAGAAAGTTAAGGTTTTAGATAGTAACAATGAAAGAAAAAAAGAGGTAAAAGCGAAGAGATAACAAATTATTCCGAATGGAGGAGAGAAGGAAAAGGACTGATAT
>NC_061854.1:30663026-30668026 GCF_019202785.1 Penaeus chinensis
TACAGTAGGGGAATGGCAAAGAAGGACGGGGTACTGGGGCACTGGGGGTGTGGCAGTTGAAGTACACTAGGGGTCGGATGCCAAGGCTTTGTACAGGGTCGGGTGGCACCGAGGAGTATCGTGGCTCGATCTTTGATGCGTCAGGGGGTTAGGGAAGGAGGGAATAGGGGAGAGTAAAAGATTGGCCGTGAGGCTGGGTTCAGGGAAGTATGGAAGAGGGAAAATTGATGTAGGATGAAGGGGGAAGAAGAAAAAAATAGAAGAGGAGGAGGAAGGAGAAGGAGAAGGAGAAGGAGAAGGAGAAGGAGAAGAAGTGTGAGAGAAATACGAGTAGTAGGAGGGGAAGTGGAAGGGTAGGAGAGAAGAGAGTGAGGGTAAAGGTTGGGTGCCTAGGAGGTGGGGAGATGGGGGTCGTTGCTGTCAACTGCTGCGATTGCATTACGGTTCAGCTCTGCTCTCCTGGAATCCCGCGACATTCTGCACGTAGAGCGACCGTCGTATAAACAGAAAGTGATGCGTGAAATTTGGCGAAAGTGCATTTCTTATTAATGGCACAATTACACAGTCCTTGCAAAGAAGAGCAGAATGCGAATGCCTTGGATTTTTTTCCCTTTCTGTTTGAGTATATTTATATTTGATGTACATTAGGATAACAATGAAACGAATGACAATGAGTTTTTTTTTCATGAGTTTGATCGAATGTAATTAAAGGCTTCATATAATTGAATTTGCAACGGAAAGCCCGAGGAAAGTTGCGGGACTATAACTGCAGGTATGGCTTTCTCCGCGCTGGTCGATTCGCTGGCCCAAGAGCGAAAGGCGCTCGGGGTTTGACCGGAGGAATGTGCGGGGTTTTCGGTCCGTCTGTGAGCCCCTCGTTAATCATCGGAACTTTGTGGTTACAGATTTTTTGGCAATTGCAAAGGGTTAGTGTGCAAGGTGTTTTACGTCTGTTAGGTTAACAATCTTGCTTTTTTTTCATATGCGTGTTTGTAGAATTTGATATTTAGTTCTGTTTGATATACCAGACTTCGTTCTTGGTATCTGCTAAAGCTTCGAAATACAGTGGTAAGTTTACTATTATATTTTTTAAGTCATTGTATTTGCTCTTGTTCTTTTTATATTATTTCTACTATCGTGGTTGTGTTCCAAGCCAGAAGGCTGCGATTGCAGCGAGGCGAAGAGGGGCGAGGGAGGGCGAGAGAAAGCAGCGCATACTCGCCACACATGGTGGAAGCTGAGAAGCTGAGCAACACGACGTTCAGATGAATCACGGCTGAAGTCTGTGTTCTCGGAGTCGATTTCACTCTTGTCTTCTCTCGCTGTTCACGCTTCGCCTGCTGTGGCCGCGTCTTCATTTGATTTGTTGCTTTTCCTCCTCTTCTTTACCTTCTTTTCGGACTTTCGCTGCTGCTGCTTCGATTTCGTTCATTCTGTCTGCTTTATTTTCTCCTGTTTCTTTCCCATTCTGCACATGTGCTTCCCCTTTCTCATGCCCTCCGCCCTCCTCCCTTGTCCAGTTTCTACTGTTCCCCTTCCTCCAGCTGTTGCTTTGCTTCTGCTGCTGCTTCTCCTCCTCCTTCTTCTCCTTCTCCTCCTCTTTCTCCTCCTCCTCCTCCTCCTCCTTCTCTTCCTTCTCCTTCTCTTCCTCCTCTTTCTCTTCCTCCTCCTCTTCCTCCTCCTCCTCCTCCTCCTCCTCCTCCTCCTCCTCCTCCTCCTCCTCCTCCTCTTCCTCTTCCTCCTCTTCGTCTTCTTCTTCTATATACCATTATCCTCTTGCTTTCCCTTTCTCCACGTTCCAGCTCTTCGTCCTCCTCCTCCTCCTCCTCATCATCATCATCATCGTCATCATCATCATCATCATCATCATCATCATCATCATCATCATCATCATCATCATCATCATCATCATCATCATCATCATCATCATCATCATCCTCCTCCTCCTCCTCCTCCTCCTCCTCCTCCTCCTCCTCCTCCTCCTCCAACTCCTCCTCCTCCTCCTCCTCCTCCTCGTCTTCTTCCACCTCCTCCTGCTCCTCCTATTCTGTATACCTATTATCCTCTTGCTTTCCCTTTCTCCACGTTCCTCCTCTTCCTCCTCTTCCTCTTCATCATCATTTCCCTTTAGTAATTTCTTCCCCGCTTTCTTAGATTACAAGGGATCAGAACTGGTTGCCACGTGTTTAGCATAGGCTGGGGGTGGGTGGGGTGGGGTTGGGGTGGGGGAGGCTACAGCAGGCTAACAGTCATCGTCCTCGGAAGGTCCTGTTGAGGTTAGAGGTCGGGTTGGAGTTGGAGGTTGAGTTACGGGTAGAGACTGGGGTTGGAGATGGAGGTTAGATAGATAGAGGGACATAATAGATAGATAGTTAGAAAGATGGAGGGGCATAATAGACTGAGGTTAGGGTGAAGCTTGAGGACTGAGAATGGATGGTTGAGGTTGGGTGACGGAAGGTCGGTGGGTCAAGTTTAGGGTTCGGTTTAGAGGTGGTAATGGATGAGGGTGAGGTCGGTGGTGGAGTTGGAGGTTGGGGACTGTGTTGAGGAGGTGGACGTCGGGAGTTGGGGTCGGAGAGGGGTTGGAGGAGTGGAAGTTTTGCGTTTGAGGTTCAGGCGAACGTTTAAAGGTCAAAAACTTGTGTTTTCTTGCGTCGAGTAAAATTCTCGGTGGCGGCCTTATTGTGTTACAGAAGCAACCCCTTTGTATTTCTGAAGCAGAACGATTGGACATTTTGCCATTGTTCTTCAGGGAAATTGATTCTCATTTTGCATGTAATTAAATTATTCCACGATCAAATGTGCCTGCAGGGTAATTTTGCGGAGAGGCGGTCCCGACTTTGCGGACCCCTGGACGTCATAACGGCACTGGTAACGAGGTATCGTGACGCGCCGCTTGCCTCTCTCCTCTACCCCCCCCCCTCTCTCCGACTCCCATAACCCCTCGCCCCCCACCCCCGCCCCGAGTAATAATCCAGCTGTCAACTTATTTCACACACAGGATCGTATTTTATATATAAGTCACTAATTATCCCCTCGTGTTCTCTAATAAACGAGGTGGGTGCTGGATGGGCGTGTGTGTTAGGGTGGAGGGGAGGGGGAGGGGGGGGATTTGGGTGAGGTTGGGGATTGGAGAGAGGAAGGGGGAGTGAGAAAGGGGGAGAGGAAGGGGAGGGAAGGATTGTAGGGCCACTCAGAGAGCACTGCAGTCTTGATAACACGCCGATGGTGGTGGTGGTGGTTCCCTGCAGCGAGCGTTCTGGTCCTCTACTCTCCCAAAGATTCCTCCCTCTTGAATTTTCGTCTCTCTTTTATTTCGAAGTTGTGGAATTTTGCGGCAAGTTTTGGTGCGGGCGCGCGGGCGGGCGGGCGGTTTAAGCAGGCGTGGAGGGAGAGGCGTGGGAGCCTTCTGTTCGAAGGTGGGGGGGGGGGGGGGTGGCTCGAGAGGGAAGGGGAAAGGGGTAGGGGCGAATATTGGGGAAGGAGGGCGAAGGGGAGGGGATGGGGGACCATAGGTGGTGTGGGAAGAGGTGGGGGGGACGGAGGAAGGGGGCAGGAAAGTGTGGCAGGAAGGAGAATGTGGAAGGAGAGGGACGAGGGACCGGGAGGGGGTAGGGAAAGTGTGGCAGGGTGAAGGAGGGGGCGTGGGACGGGGAACGGGGTAGGGAAGGTGGGGTAGGGTGGAGGAGGGAGGAGAGGGGGGGGAGATGGAAAAGGAGAGATTAAGGAGACCCAATTTTTTTTTTTTTTTGCATTCCACATTCTTTTGTTATCACGCCTGTTCTGTGCGTGTTTTCTCCTCCCATGTTTCTTTTGTTTTGCTCTCTTTCGCACTTTCTCATTATATATGTGGTTATTGTGATCCCCAGCTTTTTATCTTATTTCATGCAGTTACAAATTTTCATTTTTTTTTATTCATGATTTTTATTAATTCTCCGTCTTTTTTTCTGATCCCCCTTTTTCAGTCTAATCCCTTGTAATTTTTTCGTTAGTTACCCCCCATTCTTCGCTGGCTATTATTTTCATCCCCGTTCATTATTCCTTTGTTCAATCGGGTTTTCTTTTCCATCCACCTCTTCATTCTCTTACTATACCAGTTCCCCCCTCCCTTTCAGTCTCGTTTTGTTCACGTTATTCGTTTTATGTTCGCACTTCCTTGCTTCCAGTGAATGAGGGAGGAAGGGAGAAAGAAACAGACGGATAAACAGACAGATAGGTAGACAGACAGGCTGACTGACTGATTGGTGGAGTGATTAACAGACTGACTGACTGACTGATTGGTTGATTAATTAACAGACAGATTGACTGACTGAATGTATGACTGATTGGTCGATTGATTAACAGACAGACAGACGGACAGACAGACAGACAGACAGACAGACAGACAGACAGACAGACAGACAGACAGACAGACAGACAGACAGATAGACAAATTGTAAATGACTGTGAGCGTGGAATTTATGGCATGGGAAGCAGAGAGGAGTTGAGTGGGTGAGTGAGTGAGTGGGTGAGTGAGTGAGTGAGTGAGTAAGTGAGTGAGTGAGTGAGTGAGTGAGTGAGTGAGTGAGTGAGTGAACGAGTAAGTAAGGGAGTGAGTGAATGAGTGAGTGAGTGGGTGTCCACCCTGCACGTGCATTAAGGTTATGATATTGGAAGGTGATTCGAACGGCCAAAGATTAAGACACTTGTCGAAGATTGATTGCTTTCTCATGAGGGGTCAACACGCGGCTCCTTTATCGCATACTTGTCTTTCTTTTAGCAGGAACATCGTCATTTTCTTCTTAATTTCGTTTGCATTTTCCTCACGTATTGATTCTTAGCAGCACTGAAGAGGATTTGTTGGCGTCGAGTGCCCCTGCGAGTAGAAAGTGCGGATTCGGCGGCGAGTGATGCTCATGATTCCGGGTTTCTTTGCCATGACTTGTGCTCTTTGGACGACGCGGGTCTGGTCATGAGTCGCCAGCGTGACACTTTTTTTTTTTTTTCGAGAACCGTTAATT
>NC_061854.1:30673026-30678026 GCF_019202785.1 Penaeus chinensis
TCCCTTCCACTCCCTTCCTCCCACTTCTCTCTCCTCGCTTCCGCGCGTGTTATCTCGGGCGTGCTCCTCGTGGCCCGTCCCACCGCCCTCCAAATCCCTTTTCTCTCTAGGCCTATCGCGTCATCTTGCGCTACATTTCCTCTTGGGGCGGAAGTCTCTGCCGACTCAACTCTTGACAGTCATAATTTTGATGCGTTGTTGATACTATCAATGCTATTTACATGAGTGGTCTAATCTCACGTCGGGCGTAGTTCATATCTTCCCAGACTTGCTACTCCCCGTCTCCCTCTCCCCCTCTCCCCTCCCTTCGCCCCCTGTAATGCACACTCCCTTCGCCCTTCCCTCCCTCCTTCACCCTTCCCTTCCCCTTCACCCTTCCTCCCCCCCCAGCTGTCCCCTCCCCGCGAGAGGCCGGTCTTATCACCTTGGACACTCGCAGCTGTAAACAGGTTTTGTCAGGGTGAGCAGGAGCGTATGACCCGCCTTGTGCACATCCTGCTGCAGGCCGCTCTGTTTAGCCGCGAGACATTTTCTCTCTCGCTCTCTCTCTCTCTCTCTCTCTCTCTCTCTCTCTCTCTCTCTCTCTCTCTCTCTCTCTCTCTCTATATATATATATATATATATATATATATATATAAAAATTTGTGTGTGTGTGTGTAAATGTATGTCCATGTGTGTTAATGTGTGCGTGTGCGTGTGCTGGTACGTGCACGGGTGCGTGTGCGTACGCTTGCGGTTTTCCTATTTGAGGCGTTGGTGCCTGCTGGGCCTTGGCCAGGGTCACCCTCGACCTTTTGTTCTTTATATGAGTTCTTTAGTTAAATTTTATTTACTAATTACGTATCCATATATATTCGTCGTCTATTTGTTTTTCTATCTGTGTGCGGGGTCGCGTTGGTGTTGGTGGTTGTTATTCTCAGTAAGTGGGGAAAGGGGAGTTGAAGGGGATTTACAGACTTGTTAAACAAAGTGTTGTGTTGTGTCGCGTGTCCCTCCCCCTCTCTGTGAGCGTGATACATTTTCTAAACATTGGTAAAAGGTGCCTAGGAATTCAGAGCGAAGACGTTCCTATCATTTTCATATTTCAAAGCTTGCCTTATTATTTTGTGATGAAGTATCGGACGATTGAATAATGCCAGCAATTTGAAGACTCCTGAAGGATTTCGGAAACCTATGTGCTAAGTCGTTATGCAAGTATCGGTATCGGAGTTATGCAATACCCTCCTCCGCGCACATTGCAGGGTGAAAGCAAGCATAAGAGTGACTAACGTTTTTCCTTAGTTGACTGTTTCTTGCCTGCAACTTGTCTGATAACAGTCGCAAGTCTGTCACAGAGACCAATGGTATATTCGGCGGCAAAAGCAAGTAAGCAGACAAGCAAGCAGGCACTCGCGCCATGATAATTGGTAGGCTGACGACATCGCTCCGTCCTGGAGCGAAATGGTGATCCGCCCGAATGAATTCCTCACGAGGCCGTTGCAGTATCCGATAAATCAATGTGCTATTATTGTCACTTAACAGCGCAAAGGAGGCAGCCAAGCACTCTTTGTGAGGCCGCTCTACATTGCGCTACCCGGAAGGGGGGAGGCAGGATGGGAGGGGGAGGGAAGGGGAGAGGGAGGGGGGGGACGTGGGTGGGTGGATAGATGAGATGGAAGGAAGGAAGGAAGGAAGGAAGGAAGGAAGGAAGGAAGGAAGGAAGGAAGGAAGGAAGGAAGGAAGGAAGGAAGGAAGGAAGGAAGGAAGGAAGGAAGGAATGAAGGAATGAAGGAGGGAGGGCGGGAGGCCCAGGGCTTGAGGAAGAGGTGGGTGGAGGAGGGAATGCTTCTCAGTGAGTTACCAATACTGCTTTTTTGTGGCTTTTCTCCCTCTTACTCTCTTTTCTGTCGTTTTTCGAATTTTCTTTGAGGCAAGTTTGGGAAAGTTTCCTCCAAGTGTGGCATTTCATGCATGAAGGGTCGCTTCCGGCGGCTACGGGGGTGAGGGGATATTGGTGGGCCGCAGCCTTGTCGGAGCGTGCGTGGAGCGCGCACGACACCCTCACCTTTTCCTCTCCCCCTTCCATTCCCCACTCCATTTCTCCTGCTCTCATTCCCACCTTCCCCCTCCCCTCTCCTCCATACACTCCCCTTTCTACTCTTTATCCCTCTCCACGCTCTCCCATTCCCCTTATCCTGCTCTCTTCCTCCACTACATGGATTTCTGTGAATAACTAAGAAAGCCTCAAAACGTTTTTTTCCGCTATATTGGGAGTGGCTTTTCTCTATTGCTTGGCTTTCTGGTTCTCGCAGCTTTGAAGTAGAAAGGGAGAACGAAGACCCAAGACGGGCCATGGGATGCGGGACCTGAGAGCAAGGGCTTGGGAATTGTGACTTGAATCTTGGACCTGGGTTTGGTTTTGGAACGACCATAACGCTGAGACTTGAACTAATACATGGGAACTGATGTATTGGGTATGGCTTACTACTTGGATTCGTCTTATAACTTGTGACCTGAGAGCGTAGACTTCGGACGTGGGACCTGGACTTACTTAGGCCTAGGGGTCTAGGACCTATTACTAAAGACAAGGGTGGTATGAAGCCCAATGATTTTTGAAAGGCATTCGAAAACAAGCGACGGGGCAAGGAAAGCAAGGCATCAGTCTCCACCCTCCTTCACTTTCGCTCTGCCACGGAATGTGTAGATGATGATGAGAGCCCGGACAGGTTGGGCGTCATTCATTGAAGACTTGCATTATCTAGCGGCACGCAAGACCCTCCCTGACTGTGACCTTGTAAACACCTCCCTCGGTCAACCTCTTGTGAGTTAACCTATATTCCTTCCCACTTCTATCTTGACCTTTTTATACCCTCGACCCATTACACGATGATCTATATCCCCCCCTCCTCCCTTCCCCTCCCATCCTATGTCTTCTCCTTACTCCCTCCTCCATCCTCTGGTGTACTGATTATGAACACTGCTCTGCCCTTGCTGACCTTGTATTATTTATATCTTGACCTTGTCAAGATATAAGATACACTTACATCCTTACCTTATATGCTACAAGTTCACTTTTGAGGTGACGCTCTGCATTTGTAATTCGTGCATGTTCCTCCCATGTCCTCGTGTTTGGCCTACTCTGGTGAAGTTGTAATAAATTGGCCATTGTCTTCTGAAACACTTGTAAAGCCAGATAACTGCCCCCCCCCCCCCCCTGTTCGTTTTGTGACGAATTAATGCATTCTCTAATCACGGGGTCCTTGTTATCTGGGAAGCGGGTGCCCCGTGAGTGGCACTCGCGTTCGAAAGTGGGAAAATAGGGTGCAGACGAGGGCTACAGCAGGTGCTCGTTGTTCAGGAGGCTAGCAGGTGGTTGGTTGGGACGAGTGGGAAGCCGCTGAGGTTGGAGAGGCTTGTGGCGTTGGTGCGAGTTGACCAAGTTGAGTGGGCCAGACAAGACAGGAGCGCAGCCAGACCAGATCAATAGACACTAATACCCTCCTGCTGCTGCTGCCCCTACTGCTGTCCCTGCTGCTGCCCCATGTTGCCGTTTCTATGGGTGCTCCTGCTGCAACATGGCGCTGCTGTGGTTTCATGGAAGCTGTTATGGTGCTGTGGCTGCATTTCTTGCTCTGCTGTTATTATGCGGAATTGGATTTTGTCGTCGTTAATATTTATTGCTTCGCGCCCGTGTTGGGTTTAAGCAGAGCCAGCGGAAACTTTTGCTTGTTTTGAACTGTTTCGTGCACATTCGGCTCACTGATCCGCACTGCCTCGTACCTGCCTGCCTTTCGCGATGTCGACATGTCTGGCATGAACTTTTAATGGCCATTGTCGTGACGAAAAGAAAATGGAAAGGTTATTTAATCTAAATTCTTTTTTCCTTACTTGGAGGAAAGAAAGAAGGTTTATTTAAATGTCCTCCTGTCCACCTACAATTGACTCCTCGATTCGTGTGCGGGGCATTTGGGCTCGCCTGCAGGGGCCTGCGGCATGGTCGTTCTCGTCCATCCTGCAGATATGAGATGGCCTCGAAGGATGCTGATAAGGAGGGGGACTGTGTCTCTTGTCTCGTCCAATTTGCCAGCACTCCTCTCTCCCGTTGTTACTCGTTCTTTTCTGCCTCAAGTTTCTCTGCCCACCTGTCCTTATTCCACCCTCCATCTTCTCCCGTAACTCCACCTTTCATCTGGTGTCATGCCTTTCATCATTTTTTTTCTGCAGTGCGTTTGTCCATCATCGATAAGGCCTACTCCCTTTTTTCCACTCTCTGTTCCCCCTTCCACCGGCGGCAACTCATTCCAGCCCGTCCCACCCCTTCATCCCGGCTGAGTCCTAACCCGTAGTCTACTGCATATATCAAAAGAAACGACTCCCTGGCGGCTGCTCTTTCTCACGTTATTTTATTACTTCGTTCAAGCCCCCCCCCCCCCCATCTTCTGATCTTCGCACTCCCTCCATTCTCCACACACACACACACACACACCTCACTCTTCTGCCCTCTCTATTCGCTACCCTCTCTTCTCCTTTCATCGCTTTACCCCTTTCTCCTTTCTCTTCTTTCCTGCTTTTCTCCTCCGGTCTCCCTCCTCTCTCCAAGTTCGTTATTCCTTCTCTCGTAACTCCTCCCTCTTTCTTTCCTCTCCCTCTCTTCTTTTTCATCCACCGTCCCTTCTCCCTCTTCTCCACTCCCTTCCCTATCCCTTTATCCTCCCCCCTTGTCTATCCTCTCTCCTTCCCTCTCCCTTCTCCCCCTCCCTCCTCCCTCTCCCCCAGCGGACCTGTAAACCATTCACTGGGATTTACTTCGACGTGGCTCTTCGCGATAGCCATTTTTCAGCGATACTAGCATTGTATGAATTGCAAAATATTCCTCTCTCTCTCTCTCTCTCTCTCTCTCTCTCTCTCTCTCTCTCTCTCTCTCTCTCTCTCTCTCTCTCTCTCTCTCTCTCTTTCTCTTTCTCTTTCTCTTTCTCTTTCTCTCTCTCTCTCTCTCTCTCTCTCTCTCTCTCTCTCTCTCT
>NC_061854.1:30688026-30690526 GCF_019202785.1 Penaeus chinensis
GCAGCGTATTGGCGTTCTGCAATATACTTTTGGGCGGTGTCGTGCGAGCTTCGGCAGAGCGGGGCCTTTTATTTGACTTCCCGGCGTAGCGCGTGAACCCTGTTTTAAAAGGAAAAAGTGGGCGAGCCTTGAATATGCTTGGGCGTTGGAAGGCGTTGAGCGTGAGGGAAAGGTCGTTAGTAGTCTCATCTTTTTTTCGTATTTATTATTAGTATTTTTTGTTGTTGTAACTTATTTTTAAATTATTCTTTTTAGAGCACCCAGAGAAAAAGTATAGGGGGTAAAAAGAGAAAGATCTAAGGAGAGGATAGATAGAAACATTGACGATGACAGAGCTTCTGACATTAACCGTGATTGACTGAATAACAGCTGCGGGGGGAGAGAAAACAGTAGCCGCAGCCACGTGTCGGTTTGTCTCCTCCCCCCACCCCCCCCCCCACCCCTATAGTCACAAGTCTTTTAATCCATCACATCGCATGCGAAGGCCCGGGCTCTTGCCCCCTACACAGCGGTCCTGGGAGGGGAGAGGGCAGGGGATGGGGATGGGAGGAAGTTCGTTGTGTTTTGTAAGGTTTTAAGGGGAAGAGGTGGGAGAGAGAAAAGAGGGAGAAGAAAAGGTGGATGACGATTGACAATTGTGAATTTTAAATTGTAAATTTTGGCGAGTGTGCGAGTGTGCAGTGTGTGATGTCGAGTGTGCGAGTGTGCGATTTGGAGTGTGTGATGTTGTGTGTTGTGTTTGTGTGGTGAGTGTTGTGGGGTGTGAGTGTTGTGTGTGTGAGTGTTGTGTGTGTGAGTGTTGTGTGTGGAGTTGTGGGTGTGTGTTGTGTGTGTGGTGGTGTTGTGTGTGTGGTGTTGTGTTGTTTGTGGGGGAGAAGAGAGAGAGAGAGAGAGAGAGAGAGAGAGAGAGAGAGAGACCCCGTATTCACTCCCGCTTTTGGTACGAGCAGACACACATCGAGCAGAAAATAAATATGCTGTATTGATTAAGCCTTTTTTCGTTCGTTTGCCTGGGCTCTACTGTCAAGTCTTCCGATGTTTATTTACTCCCCAAGTGCCCCCTCCCCCCCTAACGTGTTCTTGACGGTTCTTTTTCTTTTAAGGCTGAAGTAGTTTTTAGTACCAAACGACCCTGGCTGTGTAGTGTGAATTGTAACGGATTTAGTGTGTGTTCTTGGGGTGTCTGGAAATTCGCTTATTGGTTTGTCTCGGTAAAATTATTATGTTTGCAGATCTATCTTTGTAGATAATTTTGTTTAGGGATATATAAGTATTTTTACTGAATCAAATGACAAATTAACGGAAGTCCGTATGATATACTCTAATTCAATGAATGGTAAATTAAATAAAATCAAAATAAGAATAGAAATAAGGATGTGTAGGTATGTATCTGTGTGCCTGGGTGTGTATGTTCTTGCATACCTGGAGGCGAGCGTCGGAATGGCCAAAACTTCGAAATGAAATTGGATGTATTCTGGTGTGGAGCGAAACGCATGGATATCAAGGGCCCGGCAGAGCTGTAATGTACCCTCTCCTCCTCCTCCTCCTTTCTACTTCTTCTTCTTTTTCCTACTCCTCCTCCTCCTCCTCCTCCTCCTCCTCCTCCTCCTTCTCCTTTCTACTTCTTCTTCCTCCTCCTCCTCCTCCTCCTCCTTTCTACTTTTTCTTCTTCCTCCTCCTCCTCCTCCTCCTTCTCTTCCTCCTTTCTACTTCTTCTTCCTCCTCCTCCTCCTCCTCCTCCTCCTCCTCCCATCCATCCCCCCTCCTTTTCCCCCATCCTCTCCCCCTCCCCCTCCTTCTTCCTCCCTCCCTCCCTCCCTCCCTCCCTCCCTCCCCATTCCCCCCCCTCCTCCTCCACCTCCTCCTCCTTTCCCCCCCCTCCTCCCTCCTCCCCCTCCTCCTCCTCCTCCCTCCCCCCTCCCCACTCCTCCCCCCTCCCCATTCCCTCCCTTCTCTTCCTCTTTCTTCTACTTTCCTCCTCTTCCCCCTCCCCCCCCCCAAAAACCCTTCCTCCTTCCTCCTTCCTCCTTCCTCTTCCCCTCCTCCTCTCCCCACCCCCCTCCTCCTCCCATCCCTCCCTCCTCCTCCTCCCCTCCCAACCTCCTTCTTCCCCCCCTCCCTCCTTCCTTCCTCCCTCCCTCCCCTCCCCCCCCTCCCTTCCTCCCTCCCTCCCTCCTCTCCCCTCCCTCCTTCCTCCCCTCCTCCTCCCATCCTCCCCTCCCTCCCACCCCTCCTCCTCCCATCCCCCTCCTCCTCCTCCTCCTCCCACCCTCCCCCTCCCCCCTCCCGTCCCCCTTCCCTCCTCCTCCTCCTCCTCCTCCTCCCTCTCCTCCTCCTCCTCCTCCTTCCTCCTCCTCCTCCTCCTCCTCCTCATCCTCTTCCTCTCCCCCCTCTTCCCTCCCCACTCCTCCTCCGTCCTCCTCCTCCTCCTCCTCCTCCTCCTCCTCCGTAGTGTATGACGCGGTGGAGGTGAGAGATAAAGGGGAGGAGTCCCCAGAGT
>NC_061854.1:30700526-30703026 GCF_019202785.1 Penaeus chinensis
GAGAGAGAGAGAGAGAGAAAAAAGAACATAGTGAATGGCGGGAGAAGAGGAAGGGCTGAAAGAGAGACGGACTTCGAAAAGGGGAAGGGAAGGGGGAGAGAAAGAAAGAATGAGGACGAGAGAAGAGATAAGATGCAGTGGAGGAAGAGGGGAGTGGCGAGAAAGAGGGAAAGAGAGGGAAAGAGAGAGTAAGAGCGAGAGAAGCGAGGAGTGGCAAGAAAGAGAGAGGAAGAGGGAAAAAAAAAAAAAAAACACGAGAAAGGGAGGGAGTGGACGCGGGGAGCGAGCGCGGAGGAACTCTACAAAAGAAGATACAGGACGTGAAGAGGCGGAGAGAGGGCAGTCGGGATAATTGTTCCTCTTGGGCCGGTCATCGTGTTGTGCTAAGATAACCTTATCTGGCCGTTCGCTCGCTCTCTCGGTTGCAGTGCTTGTGCAACCTTTCCCCCGGCGCTGTGATTCTCATAGCGACCATTTTTTTCGCCGACTCGGATCGTCGATCGTTGCTATCACAGGCAGGCAGGCAGACAGATAGACAAACAGGCACGCACGCACGCACGCACGCAGACAGGGAAGCAGGCAGGCAGTCAGGCAGGCAGTCAGGCAGGCAGGCAGGCAGGCAGGCAGGCTGGCTGGCTGGCTGGCTGGCTGGCTGGCTGGCTGGCTGGCTGGCTGGCTGGCAGGCAGGCAGGCAGGCAGGCAGGCAGGCAGGCAGGCAGGCAGGCAGGCAGGCAGGCAGGCAGGCAGGCAGGCAGGCAGGCAGGCAGGCAGCCCCCCCCCCCACACACACACATACACACTGTATATATAAGTATATGTATATTATATGCATAAAGTACACATATGTATGTCTGTACGTACATATTTATGTGTATATATACATATAAATACCCATACCCATACACGTACACTTACAGGAACACTTACACGTACATATTCACGTACAAGTGCACATACACATATACTATATAGGCTACATACACATGCATCAAAGCATACATATACATATACATATACACATACACATACACATACACCTACACCTACACATACACCTACACATACACATACACATACACATACACATACACATACACATACACATACACATACACATACACACACACACACACACACACACACACACACACACACACACACACACACACACACACACACACACACACACACACAACACATATACACTCACACATGCACATCTACAGTATATATAACTTTTTTTTTAAGTGGGAATTTTGAAATGGCGTCGACGGAGGCTTGGCTGTGTGTGTTTCCTTTTCTCTTTTGTCGGGGAATAGAAGTGGTTCACTCGGGATAAACTTTGAGGAACTTTGAGGGAGGTGGCGAGGCTGTGAGAATGGGTTGGTTAATAGGAAGAGGGCCGATTTAGTGAGGCCGTTGCTGTAAATGACAGCAGATCTCTCTCTCTCTCTCTCTCTCTCTCTCTCTCTCTCTCTCTCTCTCTCTCTCTCTCTCTCTCTCTCTCTCTCTCTCTCTCTCTCTCTCTCTCTCTCTCTCACCCCTCCCTCTTCTCACTTCCTTTCCCTTTTCCTATCCCTTTTCCCCCTTCCTATCCCCTTTCCCCCTTCCTATCCCCTTCCCCCTTCCTATCCCCTTCCCCCTTCCTATCCCCTTCCCCCTTCCTATCCCCTTCCCCCTTCCTATCCCCTTCCCCCTTCCTCTCCCCTTCCCCCTTCCTCTCCCCTTCCCCCTTCCCCCTTCCTATCCCCTTCCCCCTTCCCCCTTTCTATCCCCTTCCCCCTTCCTATCCCCTTCCCCCTTCCTATCCCCTTCCCCCTTCCTATCCCCTCCTATCCTATCCCCAGTGATCCCTCCCAAGCAGCGGGATAGTTGTGGTCAGACTGAGGCGAAGGGAGGTTCGCCGTTCTCCCGACATAGCTCCAGTCTCCCGTTCTCTTTATATCCTTTTGTCTTCTTTGCCTACCTTGTTTTCCTCTTCCTTGAGCTTAGTTTTCCGGGATCTTTCGCTGGTTTATTGCTTTGATTTAGTCTTATGTATTTGTTGTGTGAATGTGGTGATGTTTTTTTTTTTATCGATGATTGGTTTGTATGTCTTCTTGCGCGTTTGCCTCTCTTGCTGTCTCATCTCTCCCTTCTTCAGTCATTGTTTCTTTGTTTTGATTGTCTCTCCCCCTCCCTCTCCCGGAGCCTGTTTCTCCCCCCTCTTGCTTTTTCGCTTGTTGTTGCTCTTCTATCTTGTCTCTTTGTTTCTTCCTTCCCCGAGTTATTGGTGTTTTTCTTTCCTCTTTTTCTTCGCCTGGTTTTGTTTGTTGCTTCTAGTTTGTTTGGCTTTCTTTGTTCGTGTTTCTGCTGTTTACTTGTTCAGTTTTTGATTCACTTGTTATAGTTGCAGTTGTATGCGTGTTCCAGTTGTTGTTTACTTGCTACTTGATACGTGTTTACTTGTTTACAAGTTTTTGCTTTTTACATGTTTTAGTTAAGTGTTGTTTATTTCCCC
>NC_061854.1:30705526-30708026 GCF_019202785.1 Penaeus chinensis
GATTTTATCATTCATTGTTCCATCGTTTCGGAATTGTGTTTTCGGCAGGGAACGAGTCGCTGGGAGATGGGATAGGTGGGGGGGAAAGAGAGGAATAGGGATAAGGGACGAAAGGGATGGAGATGAGGGATGGGATGGGAAGAGTTTTTGAGCAGGGAGTGGGGGGAGGAGAGAAGAGAGGAGGAAAAGAGAGAAGAGGGAGAGAGAGAAAAAAAATACGGATTTCGGGTATGGTTGTTGAGAAAAGGAAGAGGGAAAGGGAGGAACATATTTTTGAAATGGTGGGATGAGGAGGACTGGTGTGAAGAAGAGTGGGACGAGAAGAAGGGGAGAGTTTTCACGTGGTTCCCAAACGCCGCCGCCGCCGCCGCCACCACACACACACACACACACACACACGTTCCCTGTCTATTCTCCCCTTCCCCCCCATTCCCCCCGTTCCTCGTAGAAGCCTTCTCCCCTCATCCTCTCCCTCTCCTCCCTCCCTCCCTCCCACTCCTACTCCCTGCATCTCCCTCCCTCCCCTCCCCCCTCTCCCCTTTCCCTCCATTCTTCTCCCCCTTTCCACTCCCTTTCTATCCCCCTTTCCCTCCCTTCCTCTCCCCCTTTCCATCTCCCCTTCTCTGCCTATCCTCCTTTCCCTCCCTTCCTCTCCCTCCCTTCCTCTCCCTCTTCCCCGCTCCATGTCCCTGCCTCTCACTCCGCCTCCCTCACACGTGGCGGGCGGCCGGGCCCTCCCTTGACAACTCGCCCATGAATGGAGGGTTGAGGCGACCATGCCACGGCGGCGCTGCTCGGGCCCTTCCCGCGGGCTCGTCTGGGATGGGATGGTCTCGTGGGCGAAAGCCGGGGGAGGAGGACGAGGAGGAGGGGGAAGAAGAGAGGGAAGAGAGGAGAGGGGGGAGGGGGAGAGGGGTGAGTGGCGAGGAGGAAGAGAAGAGAGAGAGAGAGAGAGAGAGAGAGAGAGAGAGAGAGAGAGAGAGAGAGAGAGAGAGAGAGAGAGAGAGAGAGAGAGAGAGAGAGAGAGAGAAAAGAGAGAAGAGAGAAGAGAGGAGGGAGAGAGCGAGCGAAGAGGAGAAGATTAGAGATAGGATGAGAAAGAAGGAAGGGATGTATTAGAGGAATGGGTAAAAACAGGGGAGGATGAGAAATAAGAACGAAAAAGAGGGGAAATGTGTGTATGTGGAGGGATAGGGTGGGGGAAGAGGGGAAAGAGAGATGGAGGCAAGGTGGGGAAGGAGGGAGGGTGGGAGGGTGGGTGCGAGGGGAGAGGGCGAGGGGAGTGAGGAGGTCTGTAGGAGGGAGGGGGAAAGTGGGGGGAGCCGTGTGTGGCTGCGACCTGCCTGCACTATTGATTATTGTTACAGCAGACCTTATGCGCCGCCACCCAGGGATGCTCCGGCCCGAGACTTCCACTTGGAGGCTTCGGGAGGAGGAGGAAGGAGGAAGGAGGAAGGGGGAAGGGGGAAGGGGGAAGGGGGAAGGGAAGAGGTGGATGGAAGGAGAGGGAGAGTAATAAAGAGAGGGATTGGTAGGGAGGACAGAGGAGAAGGAAAGGAAGAGAGAGAGAGAAAGGTGGTGAGGAAGAGGGAGGGGGGGAGAAATGAGGCGAGGTATAGGGGAAGAGGAATCAAAAGAGGGAAGGAGAGAGGGAGATGAATAAAGAGAGGGATTGGGAAAGGGAGAGAAGTAATGAGATGAAGAAGAGAGGGAGAGAAGTCAGGAGGTGAAGGCGAGAGAGATGAGTAAGGGAAAGGAAGAAGAGGAGAGGAATAAGGAAAGGGATGGGGAAGAAAGGGAAGGAAGAAAAAGGGAGATTGAAAAGATAGAGGAAAGGCGAAAGGACATAAGGGAGAGGAAAACATAAACAAAGAAGAACGGCGGGGAAAAAGAGAGCGAGCGGGAGAGGTGGTGCTTTGAAGACAAGTATATAGAATGGGAGTGGATGATGGGGAATGGGGAGGAGGAGAAGAATAGATAAGACAAGAAAAATGAAATAGAGACTAGGGAAGAAAAAGGGGGAAGATGTCGAATAGACATGGGAAAGGAAGAGATCGTGAAGCAGGAAGAGGTGAGATGAAAAAGGGCACACTTGCAAAAGGAGAATTAGTAAGAAGAGAAGAGAGGGGATGAACTGGCAAAGGGAAGGCGTAGGCAAAAGGGAAGAGACGTAGAATTAAAAGATAAAGCGAAAGTAAGGAATATTTAAAGAGTGGGAGGGAAGGTGCTCTGTGTGAGTGAGCTAAATGAAGTAGGAAGGGAGAAGGCATGGGGAAAAGGAGAGAGGAAGACTGTAAGGACAAAAGATGATGCAAACACTCTGGCAAACAGGAGAGAGAGATAGAGAGAGAGGGAGAGGGAGAGGGAGAGGGAGAGGGAGAGGGAGAGGGAGGGAGAGGGAGGGAGAGGGAGAGGGAGAGGGAGAGGGAGAGGGAGAGGGAGAGGGAGGGAGGGAGGGAGGGAGGGAGGGAGGGAGGGAGGGAGGGAGGGAGGGAGGGAG
>NC_061854.1:30713026-30715526 GCF_019202785.1 Penaeus chinensis
ATTGGGAAAGCAGGATGATGTGTGGATGTTCGAGGAAAGAAATTGAATGTGAAATGTAAGCCTCTTTTTTTTTTTTTTTACTGAGAGTCCAGGGAACAGACATTGCGTGATAGAAGCCAAAGCGCATCAAGTTTAGTGCATTCCAGCGTCGTCGTGTTCCTTAATATTGTCACCACCACCGGCATCTGCACAATCATATCCACACCATCATTATCACCATTACTTTCACCACAATCACCGTTATTATACATCACAGAAGCAAACGTACAAGTAACAAGAATATCCATAAGTATATTAGAAAGAAAAGGCGAGAGACAGAAAGAGACCAAGACAGAGAAGGAGAGAGAATAATTAACTGAGGAGACATCTGTATCCATTGTGTAGGCTTCACTGAGGTACAGACTACATAATGAAATTTTCCCCCAATCTGATTTTCAACCAAGGAGACAGAATTACCCCCACGGGAGCAGCTCCTCGGTTGAGAGTGTAGGGGTAGGCCTATTCAGAAGTAGGCAGGACAGTCGTTTCCATTGCAGCGGATGTTGCAGAAAACCGACCGAAGGATGTATTCTTTTTCTCGAAGATTAGGAAGATAATAGCAAAAGATAAAGGCAAAGATGTGTGCGACGTCTTCGACCAGAACGTCTGTGGTCTTAAGAGTTTGGGATTGCATTGATATTGCAAGCAGGAAGGCAGGCAGGCAGGCAGGCAGGCAGGCAGGCAGGCAGGCAGGCAGGCAGGCAGGCAGGCAGGCAGGCAGGCAGGCAGGCAGGCAGGCAGGCAGGCAGGCAGGCAGAAAAGAGAGAGAGAGGTGGAGGGAAAGGTAAAGGGAGAGAGAAAGGCCAATGAATTGACAGATTCAGTCCTATGCATACCTCGCAAATGGCATCCATACAGCACCCGAGTGACCCAGAAAACACTGTTGGGGATTTTCGCGAGAGGCGGAGGGCACTGGCGTTCATATGCAGGAGCCTGGCAGTTGCTTCGTGAAATTCAGTAAATGCATAATCAGCTTTATTGCTGAATAGTTAATTACTTCCGCTATCGATTGGGAATCTGGGATTGCTGTTGAATTTATTTTTTATTTTTTCGAAATTAGAATATTAAAGGGAAGTGGTATATATGCATGGGCATATATTGTATTTTTCATCTGCTTCGGCTTTTGTGTGTGTGTCAGTGTGAAGGTATATATATACACATACATATATATATATATATATATATATTTATATTTATATATTTATATTTATATATTTATATATTTATATATATATTATATATGTATATATTAAAGAATGTACTATATATTATGTTATTGTTTTTACTAAATTAAATTTTGGCCATAAATATATGCGCACGCACACGCACACGCACACGCATACGCATACGCATACACATACACATACACATACACATACACATACACATACACATACACATACACATACACATACACATAGACACATATATATGTAACACAGGCAAACCGTTCGTAGTGCATCTAACTCGGCTGTGCATAGGCCTAAAAGGCAAGCCAAACTTCTGAATCAAAGCAAAAAGCGTTTTTTTTTTTTTCTTTCGTCAAAAGCTGTTCAGTTCAGCCGTCGCACCAGCGGGAGCTTATTCATTAATTAATTAAAACTTTCCAAGATTGAGATTCGGCCGCATTCACCATACATTCCCAGCCTCGCCCTACGCAGCTTAACTCATTCCCTCCATCTACTTATAAGGGCATTATATACGTAATCCCCGGGTTTAGCAACGTTAAAGAGATGATGCAAACGTTGAAAAAAACGTTGCTTGCGTCCGTGTCCAGGTTTTCCGGTACAAATTACATGAATGAAAGATTAATGTTGGCATTTAGAAAGTATGTCTTTTCATTTAAAGAGAAACTAAACGCTCGGTAAATTTGTATTTATTTGTTCATATATTTTCAAAGGTGGAGGCGTTTTCCCATGTCCTGGTGTATCGTGTAAAGCTATGAAGAGTAGATTATGAAATGGACAAAAAAGTTCAGTAATATAATTTGAGATGTCAGAACAGGTGGTTCAGATGATGGTGGTGGTTGTGGTTGTGATTTTTATAGTTGATATGATAATAATAATGATAATGACAATGATAATTATTATGTAAATAATTATAATAATGATGATAATAATAATAATTGTTATTATTGTTGTTGTTGTTGCCTGTTGCTAGTACTATTGTTATTATTTATTTTTTTTTTGTAATTTATATCATCATCGCCATTGTCATTATCATTTTGATGATCATTGTTACTATTTTGGTTATTATTTTTATTATTGTTATTGTTGTTATTATTGTTGTTATTATCACCATTATTATATCATCGCGGTTTTTAGAATTGCCGTTAGTATTGTTACTATGTTTGTTGTTTGTATTGTCTTAAGATAGCTATACGTTATTTCACCACTGCAGTAAACTATTTTTAATACTTATAATTCTGAGAGATCCACTATTTTGTTTTGTTTTTTATTTG
>NC_061854.1:30720526-30723026 GCF_019202785.1 Penaeus chinensis
AGCAATAAGAAAATAATAGAAAAACACATTAAAGATAATATTGAGCTGTATCAAACTTTTGGAGAGATAAATTGTTTAGCAAGTATCCCTGCGTACAGCGAGCTAATAAAAATGCATTTTGCGGTAGAAATAATGAATTTATGAACAAAAAAGTGAAAGCTCATGAACGGCATGGGTATTCTTAGAGCTGTGATTCTAAATATTGAATACGCCTCGGGACAGACGCTCCAGGTGTTTTTGTTTGTTGATTTGGTTTTTCATCTCGTTTTCTTTTCGTTTTCGTTTTGTGTTTATTTGTTTCTGCCTTGTTTTATTATTATTATTATTATTATTATTATTATTATTATTATTATTATTATCATTATCATTATTATTATTATTATTATTATTATTATTTTTATTTATTTTATTTATTTTATTTATTACATTTTCTGCCTTTTTTTTTAAGTAGTATATATTTCCTATTTACCACATTTTGCATTTACACGTTTTCCTTTTTTGCCCCTTGTATTTACCACCCATCAGTTTCTTCCTTGCCGGGTCCGTACTCGTGACATAATACACGGCTTGGGCTACGGCTGTTTCAATAGCTAATTGACTGCATTTACGTGAGGACAGAGGACATCAACCAGTTTCGAAATGAAGCGTAGTGCAGGCCGCTGGCGCGCACGCGCATGCGATTATTAGATTAGCCCTGCACACGCAAGGTCATGCCTTTAAATTTGGCCCACTTATAACGGACGCTCGCCAGGCGTGTGACGGTGGCTATCACTCTGTAATATTGTTTTATAGGAACACGCGAACCTACAGTGATTATAATGATCTCTGTAGCAAGTTTTGTTCTTCATTTGTTTTTTCTTATAGCCAGTGTTGTTTCTATTGTCTCTTCGTTGTACGATGGGGCATTTTGTCGCTTTAGTCAATAAATTGTTCATGAGAAGTACACCAACGTTCCCGAGAGAACGTTGGCAAAACATTCCCGTAAAACTCTCGGGGGAAGCGCGCCATTGTTCGGTAACTTTTTGCACGCGCCGTATATCGGTTCTCGGGGTGGGGTGGGGAGCCCGGAAGGGGTTTGGGTGGGGAGCTTCTCTGGGGGATATGCGGTGTTGGTTTTGTTATGCCTTTCTCTTTCCTTCTTTCTCTCTTTGTTTATTTCTGTTATTTTTTTATTCTTTGTTTCTCCTATTCTTTTTATCTCCCTCACCTCAGTCTCTCTCTCTGTCTCTCTCTCTGTCTCGCTCTGTCAGTCTCTCTCTCTGTCTCTCTCTCTCTGTCAGTCTCTCCCTCTCTCTCCCTCTCCCTCTCTCTCCCTCTCTCTCTTTCTCTTTCTCTTTCTCTTTCTCTTTCTCTTTCTCTTTCTCTTTCCCTCCCTCCCTCCCTCCCTCCCTCCCTCCCTCCCTCCCTCCCTCCCTCCCTCCCTCCCTCCCTCCCTCAAATGATTGACCAATTGACCATAAACAAATGTCACTGGGATCAGTGCCAAAGTAAAAAAACAAAAAAACAAAATGCATTGAAATGAGAGGTTAGAGAAAAAAAAACTGACTTGCTGCTCCAATTTCCTGCAGGGCTAACTGTTTAATTGTATTGCTATTGCTCAATTTTCAAACATTTTCTCAGAAATAAAAGAAATAAAAGTCAGAAATAAAAGAAAAGGAGACTTGGTGTAACAATCCAAGAATAGTCTTTGATTGATCTTGTATTTTCTGAAATTATTTACAGATCCCTATTCACTCTCATATTGTGACTGACTTACAATTGATTTACAAAATGTCATATAAATTAGTGCAGTAAAGATTATCAGATCAGTGAAAAAGGAGTCTATATATTTGGCAACATTGTGTTGTAAGATATTTGATACAGTTGAATGAAAGCACTTAAATACCCATATTTATTTGAAATAAAAATTTTATAAAATTTAATACCAAATATTACTGCTTTGATAAACTTCTGAAATTCCCTCAATTTTAAGCTGACTTCTTATCTTGTGTGTTTACACTCAGCCACAGGAGTCAATGATCTGAACTAGCAGTCTTACCTGTTTACCCTTTTAATTGGTTTTCAGGAAGATTCTCTTTATGAAGTGCCTATTTTTTTCAGTTGAAGTATCTACCTTGTGGGATGTAAAAGGGTTGGATTATACAGGCAGTACAATGTATAGTTTTCATTGATAAGGCAAATCCATATAGTAAGATTTTTGAAAGGACTTCTCTTTCTCCTAATTTTAAATAAAAAAAATGTGCTGATAGTTCTTAAAGTAGTTTTATTGATGAAATGCATGGTATTTTGGCAAAGCTTACATACATCACCTCTACAATTGGTCATTTCTGTAGAATGAAATATACATGCCAGTGTGAAAGAGGGGCAGCATTAGGATGAAAAACAGATTTGGTGGAGCATATATATATATATATATATATATATATATATATATATATTTTTTTTTTAGAGCCAATAAAATCAAGCAAAAAATCATGTACACAAGAGATGGAGATAATAA
>NC_061854.1:30743026-30745526 GCF_019202785.1 Penaeus chinensis
CTACAAGCAGAGTTAGAGATGAGAGAGTAAGTTTTACCTAAGTGTGAAATCTTATGTGTATGCTTTTAACTCTTCTGCTTACACTATTTTTTATTTTTTATTTTTATTATTTCATAGTAAGATTATACAATCAAAGTGTTGAGTCAGAATTAGAGTTGTGAGTTCTAGGTTATAGAATCAAGATACTGATTCAGAATTAGTTTTCGAGTTATGTTACTTGTTCCTATTAGAGAGAGCAGTATTTGATTTAGTAGTCCATTAGATCAGAGGTAAGTACATATCATAAGTATCTCCAGAGTTTATAAGTTTGTTTTATTAATTCACACACAAAAAATCAGTCAGAATTGATCCCATATCCAAGTGGATTAAGACATGGCATGGGCTACAGGGGCTGCAGTTAGAAAATCTCTGCTAGGTGGAGGACCCCAATATATGAAATTTGATGTACCTGCTGTTGTGAATGCACAATTATGCAGAACAAATGTATTAATTTTTTGTTTTATTTGTTTGGAAATTAGTCAAGGACTCGTAGTACCTGTTGCTCAGGGACTACTAAATCACAATATAGCTCTGAATGGGATTTGATGATAATAAGATTGAAAGCAATAATGATAGTAATATCTTTTTCCTAAAAAAAAAAAAAAAAAAAAAAAAAAATGTATATATATATACATATATATATATATATATATATATATATATATATATATATATATATATATACACACATATATATATATATATATATATATATATATATATATATATATATATATATATATATATATATTTATATATATGGGGCTAACAAAAACAAGATCAGGTAGGCTTAGCTATTGACTACTTGGTGACTGACTATATGCTTTTGAAGCCATATATATGTATATAAACAAAACATGGGATATTGCATGTACACTGCCGGCAAAATAATGCACTGTTTCTCCAAATCTGGCTTAACCCTACTATCTGTTACTGTCACTGAGCTGTTTTTTTTTTTTTTTGCGAGGTAGTTGTCATTGCTACACATACACTTTTATGGTTGCCTGTAGCAATATATTTTGGTATTCTAATTTGAGTAATTCCCCTGTTTTCTTGGAAGAGGTACTGTGTGTGTGTGAATGATAGGAGGGATGCGTTTAGTAAGTGGTTTTGGTAGAAAGTGTTGAAAGCAAGAAGTTTAGGTGTACTCCTTATTTACACCACAGGTTTGCACTTATGTTTAGGACAGATTTATCTCAGCAGTTTTTCTACTTATACTTACACATGTATGAATACACAGTTGTGTACTTATTGATGTGTATAGAGAAAATGCAAAGTGAGAAGTAATGTGCAAGTCAGGTTTTGAATTTATACTATTATATTTAAAATATGTACATCAGATTTCTACATTGTGACACAAAGTGTTGACCGTATTATCTCAAAGTAGGTAGGCATACTGTACATAGACATATTGATATATGCAAATTTTACTTATTTGTATCTAAACATAAGTGTCTGTTTATATCTGCTTAATCTTTGTTTATATATTGATACATTAATCCAATTTGTTTATTTTCATTACAGTGTCTATGAGTTTACTATATACTATATATTGTATTAAATTATATTTTTCATATATATATATTATATATCTATATCTATCTGTTTATCTATCTATTTATTTATCTCTATATATATCTGTATATTTATATGTATGTATGTATGTATGTATGTATGTATGTATCTGATTTATTTATTTAATTATGTCTTAATTTTTTATTTATTTATTTTTATTTATTTCTGTACATATACAGAGAAAATCTTGTTATAATATTATTGAATAACTATTTTCTTTAATCCTTTTCAATGCTTCTCCTCAGGTTACCCAGAAGGTACAGTTGTTTACAGACAAGTGCATGATCCTAACCTATTCTATGATTGTTAAGAGTTATTTTGTCTCTGTAGTATTAAATTGTAGCTTTTTATCTTTTCTCATTATTTTTTATGGAGGGTTACATTATGCAGATAACTGATTGTAAATAATAGAACGTATTTTAATGATGTAAACAGTATAGAAAGGTTTTCATCTTTTCAAGACATTTGTCTTTCAGTCTATTGCTAGCTTATCATTTATGCTCGTGTCGGGTCAACATACTTTGTAGCATTTTAGTTAGTGAATAACTTAACATTTTAGATTGACTTAGTTGTTATTTGATGTAAAAAATATATATATTTTTAAGTTTTACTTGGAAATTGTTTAATTTTTTTTAAAGTATAGTAGTGTAGGTGTTATTAAGTTCTCTGTTGAAGCATGTTACTGTTTTGTTATTTTACTGTAGCAGTAACTATATCAGTTGTGGCATCAATTTTATGTAGTTAGTCTTAGACAGAACAAAAAAAACGTTTTACATCAATTAAGTTTTCTGTAGTGTAGTGTATATATTTTGATATCTTGTTAGATTTGTTTTTATGTTGTTTACTTAGTTATAAGGAGTTTTATATTTTTGCTGATTTGATTCTT
>NC_061854.1:30750526-30765526 GCF_019202785.1 Penaeus chinensis
TGCGTTATTCTAAAAAGTTGGCATCTACCTTTCATTATTGCTTTCTGCACTGTTTATGCATCATCACAGATGGTGTATATATATTAGTATATCTAACTATGTGTAAACAGAAATCTCATATATGTACTCTGCAGAGGAGAGGAAAAACACAGTAACCGTATAGCTGCTATTGCTATTGTTAATATATAATGTCCCTTGCTTTATTACACTTTTGATATAGCTAGATATATATTCTACCATTTTATGAAACACATCTTTTCATTCTGTCTGTATTTTCTGCAGGTGTTGTATGTGCATACAGTAATGAGGCATCATTGGAGTATGTTAGAGAATCATTAGAAAAGTCACTCTTAACACAACTGGAAAGTGAGGAATCCACTCCAACTCCTCCCATCACCGTCCTATTTGCTCCTGACCCGGACCTGGACCATAATGCAGCACAGCACCTGCATGACGAGGGAGCAAAGTTGGCTGACAGGTGAGAACATGTTAGATTTTGTGTCCCGTTGTTGTCTAGTGACAGTGTATGTGTTAATGATGATGATGATGATGATGATGATAATGTTGTTAGTGATAATGTTGTTGATAATGTTCAGGATGATGATGATGATGATGATGATGATGATGATGATGATGATGATGATGATGATGATGATGATGATGATGATGATGATGATGATATGGATATCACATAGAAGAGATTAGATGTCTGTGAATGTCTGCTAGCTTTAGATATATAATTTTGAATTTTGCTGATAGTATTCTAGCTTTATGTCTGTGCATCTTAGTTTTATGTTGCATTGTGTAATAATTTGAGCTTTAAAGTGAACTCTTGTGTATGCCCAATTTGTGCAATGAATGTCAAATCAGCTTTCTAGAATGCTAATTGCTGAAGTTTTTTCTTAACCGACTTCAGATATATGTGAACTAAATGGCTAACCCTAATGCTATCCTAAAACACAGTCCCCCTGGCAGCTTGCAATGCACTTTCCTGGACGTTGGTCTGAGTGTTGGGGGTGGCGAAGGGCGGAGGTTCGACAGCAGTTTGGTCACGAAGGCGCTGCGCTCCTTAATCACCAGTATACAGCATCGCAATCACTCCCTCAATATCTTCAATTCTGCAACATTACCCAGAGATTCACAACCAGATATCAGGTGAGGAATAGGGGACCTTTTAACTTTTATAAATCTACCTTGATGAATATATTTTAAAGTGTTGATACTCACCATAGAGACATTGAATATATAGTGTATTGACATATGTGCCGAATATGCAGATTGGTATTTATTATAAATATTAATGCGTCTTTCCAGAATCATAATGTGCATGTTATGTGGAGACCCTTACTCAGTGGAGAATGTGTTGAGCCCACTGCTGAGTCACCAGTGGTGTATTGTAACTGGCGATCAATCCATCTCACTACAAACATTCCTAGGTAGGTGATTTGTATATTTTATATATTTGGTCACTTGAATTAAAAAAAAAAAAAAAAAAAATTCTTGTAACTAGATGTTTCTTTACCTTGAAGTTTCCAGTTGTCAAAGCTTGGTTTGTTATTGCCAGATAGCCTTTAGGTAGACCTGGATATATAGCTTTTCAGAACCGAGATGAAGACGAGAATCGTTACATTCTTCCTATCACCCATAAATGAGTACCCAAATTCTCACACTAATTACAGATGACTGCAAGCGTCGTGTGGAGGTAATAGTGTCGTCCTACCATGGTGCCAATGCTTTCCGCGAAGAGTTGGTTCATGGTTTCATCCTTGTGTACTCCACCAAGCGCAAGGCTTCACTAGCTACACTCAGGGCATTTTCTGCAAACATTCCCAATCTTCCTATCCAGGTACAGGCTGTTGTATACTGGTGGAAATTTAATTTTTCCCTTTTTTGGCTAATTAAAAAAAATATATATATATACATATGTATATATACATATATACATATATATACATATAAATACATATATATATATATATATATATATATATATATATATATATATATATATATATATATATATATACATACATACATACATACATACATATATATACATATAGATACATATAAATACATATTGATACATATAAATACATATACATACATATATATATATATATATATATATATATATATATATATATATGTAGATGTATATATGTATATACATGTGTATATATATGTATATATGCATATATATGTATATATACATGTTTATATATGTATGTATACATATATACATATATATTTGTATATATGTATATATACATATGTACATATACATATATATATACATATAACATATACATATAAATACATATATATTCATATATACATATGTATATATATGTATATATATTACATATATACATATATACATATATACATATATATATATACATATAACATATACATATTAATACATATATATTCATATATACATATGTATATATATGTATATATATTACATATATACATATATACATATATATATATACACACACATATATATATATATATATATATATATATATATATATATATATATATATATACACATACACATACATACATACATACATATATATATACACATATACGCATATATACATGTATACATATATATGATATATATATGTATATGTATATATATATTATGTATGTGTATATGTATATATTATATGTATACATACATATAATATATATATATATATATATATATATATATATATATATATATATGTATATATATACATATATATATATATATATATATATATGTATATATATATATATATATATATATATATATATGTATATATATATATGTATATATATATATATATATATATATATATATATATATATATATATATATATATATATTCATATAATATGAAATGTAAAAAAACTTCCTTCACTCTAGATTCTGGCAATGACGGACACGAGCAGTGCTTCTGCATTTTTTGGATCTGATATTTCGCAACAACTGATTACTGAGGGTAATGCCATAGCTGACAGACTACAGGCACATTTTATGACATCTACTGCAACTTGTCAGCAAAAGAGTAAGTATTTAAAATTGTTTGATTACAGATATCATTGTGTATTTTTGGTCATCATTCTAAGCTTTTTGTTTCAAGTTACGGTTTGGGTTTACACATTTAAAGATTGATTTAAAAAAAAAAAAATTAGAATAAAGATTCATATAAAAATTATTTCTCAGTAAAGATGGGAAATGAAATCCTTGTCATTGTTAGTGCACAATAAATATACATTACCCCTTTGGATCCGGTTCCTTTCTGCTTATGCTTGGACCAAAATCAAGGTATTAGGCTTACCTGAGTGGCAACCCTTCTGGGTGTATGGCTTGTAAGCCCAGCCCACAAGAACACTCTTGTGTAGTATCATGACTCTTGTCATCCCCTTTACAATGTTATTTTTTCCTGCAATTTTTTTCTCCTTTTTGCCAATTTCTAAGGTCTAAATTTGTCTTTTTTTTTGCTGCAATAAGACCGTAATATACTGTTTTCACTGAGCAGACTCCGTATTATTTCTCCAGGTAGTCTGTAACTCTGAGCAATAACAATAACAATAAGTACTATTGTGTCATTTGTGTCATCATTCAATTTTCTGTAACTTAACATGCTTTGGATCCTTCTTCCTGAATGCCTACTGAGTCTAATCTACTTTTAACCCAATGGCGACGGGTCACGGCTATCGCCGTCATAACAATACGCACGATGTGAGGCGTGCGGCTGTCCGCAGCGGCGCCGCGCCAAAACGCCCCGAGGCAATGATTCGGCTTGATGTACCGATATCACGCGCTCAGAGTCGGCGCGCTGCCGCCGTTCGCCAGAGCGTAGAGTTTTTTTTAATTTTCTATACCCGGTGCCATTAGGTTAAGAACATTGTACACTCATGGAGAATGATTCCCTTCATCCTGTCCCTCAGCTGAATTTTTCATAGCGGGACATTCTCATCACTCTGGCCCTCTGTCCAAGTTTTCCATTTTGGCATATTCCTGTCACCTGGATCCAATGGGTTAACCTTGTATAAAAGAGAAAAACCCCATAGACTATTGTGTTTTACATGTTAATCCACAAAATCTTATTTCCTTTCTGCACAGCTGCTTTCTACACACCATTCTTCAAGGAGGTGTGGGACAAGAAACCAGAAATTGAGCAGGCCTTCAACATGGAGGATCCCTCTGGCCTTGATGACTCTGGGGAAGGCACGCTGGAGCGCCCACCCCATCACCACCACAGGAGCATCACGCTGCCACCACCAAGACGAAGCCTCCCACCCAGATCCCAGTCTGCGGAAGGGTGGGTCGAGTGCGTTACGTTTGGGTTATTGTTCTTAGGAGAGACTGAGTATTTGAAGTTATCATCTTGTTATTTTTTTTTTTCCCCCATCTTTTTTCCCATTATCAGGTTAATTTTCCATGTTATAGGAGCAGTTCAGAGATCTACGAGACTGTGCCAACAGATGTTTCTTTAGGGGACGACCTGGATGAGCCTCTATCACCAGTATTCCCAGATGACCAGCCTCTCACACCTTCGGATGACTCGGATATCTATTCCCACATTGATAATGACGAAGAGGAACACCTCATGAAACCCTCGCAACTCAAGAAGCATCAGAGATTTCAGCAAGGTAAGGTTTTCAGTATTTAACACCATCTTTTTTTTTTCCCAATTAAGAATTTTATAGAATGTTTGTGTGTGGTTGTCAAAAAAAAAAAAAAAAAAAAAAAAAAAAAAAAGGAGCTGCCATGTCATTATTTTTATTTATTTATTTTTTTGTTTATATATATATAAAAGAGCAACAGGCAATATGTTGTGAATTTTCAGGTTGCATTGGCTTTTAATAGCTATTTTTAAAATTATTTTTACTCTTTTTTTCTTTACTTGCTTTCAAAATTTTGAAAAAATAGATGAAAATAGGAGCTTTGTGTTTTTTGTATGCTTTCAGGTTAAGAAGAAAGAAAGAAAAAAAAAATGATTTCAGGAACTTGGTGTGTAATGTGCTTTGTGTTTCGTACTCTTACAAGCAAGCACTTGTATCGTCATGTACATTTTATGTAGGAAAAGGATAGAGGTAATTCGCATTTTTCCCCTCCCTTTTTATAGAGTGATAGAAGAATAGAGGAGTGATAGATGTGACTATGCAATTGTCATACAGTAGGTACCTCCAAAAGAGTCTGTGTACATAGATAGACTAAAAAGCTTTCTGAGATCTTACAGTTATCGAGGTGAAACAGTAAGCAGCCAGTGAGTGAAGAATCATTTTCTATTTGTTCAGTATTATTAGATTGCTTATTGAATAGATAGCTCACATAAATGTCCATTTATTTACTTAAATATTTAATGCCATAAACTGCTTATGATTTTATATATATATTTTTGACTGTCGTGTATGTTTAAACAGGTTTGTGAAATTTTTTCCCTTGCCTTTGTCTTTCCTATGTGTAAGTGTGATAGTGTGTGTGGATGTGACTATGGATATATGTGTATGTTTGTGTGAGCATTGTGCGCATGTGTTCATAGTAAAATGCAAGTGTGGGTGTTCATATCTTTATTACTTTGTCTGTCTTTCTCTGTCATTCTCAGTGTATCTTAGTCTCTCTCTATTTTTCTGTCTGTTGGAGTATTTCTATATGTTTGTAAATGTATAGAAGTGTTAAATGTGTGTTTGCAATGATATAGGATTAAGTGCAAATGAGTACATGCTTTTGCTGAGTGTCTGTGTGGGTGTATACCCAAATATGTATGTTTTTACTTTTATATTTCTCTTTAAAATTCCTCTACTAACATAGGGGAAAGCAAAACCATTCTTTACTTGTCATACATACAAGTTTGTTTCACTTCAGTACAAGTCAGTCTTCTCTCTCTTTCACATTTTCTGAAACTATAAGGTCTTGTCGCTTTATGTACATGTAATATGATTTCTGATTAATTTATTTGCCCATGAATTGTTTTGACAGTATCATGATTGAACCTTGCTGATAAGGTATAAACATTCTTTATTTCCTTTTCTCATAATTACTTTTGTCTGCTTTTCATATTAATGATAAACTTTGCAGTACATATGGTCTTCTTCCAATACTTTATCCTTTTTTTGTCAATTATACTTATTTTTAGGTAATTTTTTGTTATTATTTTTTTTTGTCTTTATCTGAAAGTACCATAACAATGAAAATTCACATCTTTTTGATTTTGAAGCACACCTCAGACATAAATAATTCATCTTGTAAAAAGGTACAAGCTAATAAGTGTGTATGTGCTTAAATAATTCCACAGATTTTCAACGCAGATGAGAAAATGTGCATCATATAAGAAATTATTGGCACGCTTGTATAAGCAAAGATTTATTTAATTTATAAAAACAAAAATGTCAGTTAATATTTTTGTAAATTTTATGAATATAAGCAAAGAAGTTATGGGCCTTCAGAACGTGTGCTTGATATTTTTTTAAGAATCTCAAATTTGTGGATTAGGGCCTGTTGTGTAATCCTTTGCAGAATAAAAACTAGATTAGCATTTTTTTATATTAATAATTACTATATTTGGATAATTACTGATTGTTCACTTATTTTCTTATTGGCTTCTATGAGCATGTACTGGAAAAGAGTCACTCTAAATACAAAAGCATATACCCAGAAAATATAACTCATTTTGTAATTTGAAACTGTTACAACGGCTGCCCATATGCAGTTAATGCTTTCATTTTTGGCATTGTTGAATCATTTTATGTTATGAACATAGCCTTAACCCCTTCCTAACGGATCACGCCCTGAGGCATCATAACAAACCACACGATCTCTGGAATGCAGCTGTACACTGTGGCAACATGCCAAAGTTTAAAAAAAAAAATTCACCCTTCATTAAGGGGTTAAAATTATAGTGAACAAAACTGACAAATATGTTATATCAATATTGTTTAACCATTTATACCTACCAATTATTAACTTTTGGTTACCTTATTCTTCATCAATTTTATTTAATAAATCTTTAAGTTAGATTTCTTAAATTGATTTTTATATTTCATCAAGTTTCCCAATGGCAGACCTATTTCTTCCTCAAATTTGTTTTAAGAACAGACACTACTATCTGTTTCATCTTGGTACTTGATCTCTCCTTGTACAACTGTAAACAAACCAACATTTGATTATTTTTTTATATGTACAAAGATACAGAAAAGCAGTGCTACTGGACAAATTTACCTGCGTGAGCATCAGATAGGTACTAGGCTGTAAAGATGTTAAGATGGCAAGCATTTTCTCATTAACTGAACAAAGAAGGTGGAGCTGTCAGGACACTTTTATCTTTACACAAGGGCCAGGGTATGGAGGATAGGGGAGAAAAGATTCTATGTCATTTTATGAATAGGATCTGTATAGCTAGTGTTGTTATTTACAATGTTTGTTTTTATTTTTTCATACATTTTTAACTAGTGAAGAAGTGTATTAATTTTGTGTATGTATTTGAGTTGCTTCTATGAAAAATTGTTTGTCACTATGTCAGGAAGGAATGTGTAGATAGCATTTTATATATATATATATATATTTAAATCTTTTCTGCTTGGGATCATAAGTAGTAGGTTTAGGTAATGAATATAAGCTTTATATTTTTCTTGCAACATTGCTGTTGGCTGATTGTTTGATCATTGTTGCTGGACACTAGCTTTATAGCATGGCTGTTTTGATTGTTTATATCTTAAAGCTTAATTAATTGTGCCAGGCTCCATTCCTGCTAGTGCCATTAATTTTCCTTACATATGATTGTCTGCTTTAGAGTGATTGTCTAGTTTCCATTTTCTAAATTAATCTTCGATTTAGCTTTCCAGTGGATATATATTTCCACGTATATAAAACCAAATTATAGTTTTTAAGAAATCCGTAAATTAGTTATTTGCCTGGTAATTGAGCAAAAATTACCAGCAAGGATTATTTCCTCATTGTGGCTATAACCTTTATGTTACAATGGATAATGCTGATAGTTGCAGGAACAGAGAACACTTTCCTTGACTTTGGATCCAGATTATGAATATCTTAGGAAATATTGCTATGGATTAACAGTGTCATTCCTGTTTAGTGGATGTATGATACCTTCAAGTATTTGGTATATATTAAGAGTTATTTATGTATTATATAAAAAAAAATTGTTTAATCTTTCTAAGCTCACTCATATTGATATTAGTGTATTCTAATGCAGGTTCTGGAACATGGATATAGATATAGGAAACAAGTTCATAAAGAGTGAGCAATAGTTTACAATAATTATTTATTTTTTCTATTCACTGGTAGTGTGCAATGTGCTGTGGTAGTAATTGATTTATCTTTGATGTGAAAACTATAGCATTAGATGTTTAAACAGACTACTATTCTGTAATTTTCATAAACCTAGACATTGTAATCAGTATTGTAAGATAAACGTTTTATATTAATTGTTTTAAATAGAAAGTAACTTCCCTCATAAGGACAGCCATGTGCCCAGAAGCTGATGTAACTGTTAAAATGGTTGATTATCACATTTAACCATCCACCATAATATGGGGGATTGTTTGTTATAAGATTTGCATTCCTGGAATTCAGATAATCACAAATCGTAGATGAACAAGCTTTAGAAACATTAGTCGGGAATCGTAAATAAGCATGGCTTTTAAGCAACTCTCAGATAGTTCTAGAGTTAATGACTAAGCTTACCCATTCTTTTATTTCTATTTTTGATATGACTAAGCAAGACTCGCATTTGGTTTGACTTGATTCAGGTGACTTATTGCACAAGACCATTTCATTTGCACTGGGTGACAGAGACCAGCAAGCAAACAGCCAGTAGAATGACGATACTGTTCTCCATCAAATCCTGAAAACGTGTTATTTGTCTTGGATTGTTAGACTTCTTAGATTTTAACTGATCTAAAATATATAACAGGACCTTTGCATGTAGAAACACCAATATTGATTCCTGTAACAATTGTACTGTAGCCTCACTCTGTAAATCAATCACAGGAGAGCTGTTTAATGTTTTTAGATATTTCATACACCTTGTGAACACCTTAAAAATATGTATGACATTGTATATTTGGCTTTTGGAGTATGATACAAAAGTTTGTATGAAATATTATCTCTGTCGATCAGAGTGAAAAGACTTCCAGGAAGAGAATACATCGCCAAAGGATGTAGTAGCATGAGTAAGAAGCAAGTGAAGTTAAATAAAAACATCCATTTATTCACTTCTTTAAAGTTGAAGTGGGATCAATAGAAAATTCGTAAGTGAAACTTGAATAATAATGAAACATTATTGAATACATTGAGCACCAAGTTACAAGTCACTGATGATATTTTATGTTTAACCAAAGGTTTGCATTTGATGATAATGTATACTCAAAGAAGAATATTGATGAATATGTTGCACTTCTAGACTACTGCTTCTGGTTTGCATGTCAGAAAGCACATGGTATATTTGTTGCATAGATTTATGAAAATAGGGGGGTGTATCATCTGAATGTCACTGGTCAGCTACTAATCATTGTACACCACAACTTAACATTCTTTTATGTGATTTATTTTTCAGATTGAGTGTTGTGTGGTAATGTAATATGATGAGACAGTAATTGATAGCAGTCAGAGTTGTCCAATGATGTGTCCTCACACACAAATGCAAATGCTAGGTTTCTTCTTCGTTACAGAATTATTCCGTCAATCATATCCGAGCACAGAATCTCTGCCCACAACTGTGTCTTCCCGCTCCAAGGTTTCCACCCAACCCTCTGACCTGGAGCCCACGTACCCCCCCTTGCCACCATACCCACCCCTACCTCCTTCGGCATCTCCACCACCTTATAGTTATGTCACACGTGACCACTCCTTCGACGGTGGGAGTGGGGGACAGTACAACCAACGGGATGGGGCTGCATCCCCATCCCAGCGTGACCGTCCCCCTCCCCCATATTCTTTTGCTCCACGCACCTTACCCCATGACATGAATAAACCCCAGCCCGCCCCTAGACACCAGTTCTTTAAGGCAGAGAGTTTGACGCTAGACCATGGGGCCTCTGACCGAGACTACCTCATGATACGAGAACGTGTGGACAGGGGTGAATATCCTCTTTTGCTCTCTTACACTATGGCACACTTTATTATTTTGGCTTGTCACTATAAAACAGTTATTTTGGTTTGCTGCTGTACATTATGGGGATAGACCTGTGCCCAGGTGCATGCGTGATTTTAGAGATAAATTTGTAGGAGGTATCTTAGATAACTCAAAGCAGTGTAACTGTAGAAAATGAGTATAGTGTAATGATTAATTCTTTTTTGATATGTATACTGGAATTATTAAGAGGAATTTTGTTTCAAAGGATATGACTTAAAATATGAAACCGTGTGGTGTAGTGAAGGATGGTTATTGTAATTATTATCCTGTTGCAAACTACCTACAAACATGTAAGAAATTTTTATGGTATGTATATGACAAAAGGAATTCATGAAACCTTGTGGAAAAAAATCACAAATTTCTCTTTCGGGACAGTGCTGTAAAAGCGTAAACAATCTTGGTTTTCTTAAGTTTGGAATATCTTATGAATTCTGTTTAAGGCAATGAAGAGCAAAAACATCAGGACATCATGGGCAATGTTTGTCTGTCCCCATTGAGGTAGCTCCATTAAATGGGGATTTTGATCACTTTAGATTGGCTGGTATGTTTTGAACTGCATGAATTTTTTGGCTGTAATGGTCTGGAGTAGCAGGTATAATTTTTAAAATAGTACCAAACAGTACTTGCATTCTTTGTATATGCATGGTAATTTTTATGTTTGCATGGTTGATTTTCTACCATTTTTTTGCATAGTTGATTTTTTAAAAGATAGGTTTTTTTATTTTTTTTTTATTATGATGGAAGTTATTGGGAAAATCTAAATAGTCACTGGCTATGCCTTAAATGTTCAACACATTCAGGAAATTTTCTTTTTTATTTTGGATTTTATAAACAGTTCTAGTTCATTTGATTATTAGGGCATTTTAGGGTAATTCTATACTTAGTGAAATACTTAGTTGTAATGTGTGGGTATAACATCATTTTAGGGGGGGGTGATATTATTATCTATATCTGATTGCAAAATGATATTAAAGTACAGATATATATATATATATATATATATATATATATATATATAAATAGAGAAATGCAGGAAGCTTTTTACATAAAAAAGAAAAAAAAAACATATCTGCTGCTTTTGCTTATGGAAAACAGAGAACCACATCTGTATGATGACAAATTATTTTTTATAATTTATACATTGATATTTTTAAATGGAAACATACTAGATATTTTTTTATGATCTGAAATTTTTTCTGATATATATTTTTTAACAGTCTGGTATTTTTTTATGGGCCTGAACCTAGATTTGAATAAAAATAATTACTAGCTATTTCAGATTTTGAGGAGTCTAAGGTGTCTTTTTTCCAGGATTTTCAGTATCCCTAAACTAATCAACTAAACACTCAATTTTTCCCAGATTGTTACTAAGAATATCTGTTGCATGAAGGTAACAGACATTTTTTTGTTCCCCTTTGCAAAAAAAAAGTATGTATTTTAACCAGATTGCAGATTCTGCCCTTCTTAGTCAGTGTATTGCCCTTTTGACAATTTTGCATCACAGAAGGTACATTAAGTATCATTCATTACTTCAATAAAACTCCAGACTGCTGTACAACTATGATCTGCCTATGATAGGAATGCACATGCTACCAGAAGCTTCTGGTTTATGTAGCCTGATATAAGTTGACCATCCTGAGAATGCTTTTTTGTTGTTGGGAATAGGGAAGAAATGGAAATAAAAAGAATGGAGAAGATTGGTGTCTTCTTGAGAGACCGTTTACTTATCTCTCTATGCTTCTGTCTTTCTTTCTGGTTTGAAAATTTGTAATAATGGGTATGCATCACCCCATTTGCCAGCTTGATTTGGTTTTTCTCATGCTCAACAAGCAAATCCTTGCTTGGTCTTAGCCTCGGTATTTTGCAGCTTCACAATTTACTCCAGATTTCTAGTGTGGTGTGTAATTTAGGTTTTGTATTGGTTGGTGGGGTTTTGAGATCTGAAATGTGTTCATATCAAGGCCTTGGCTCTTGCTCTTTAGCATTAATGCACATGTAGTAGGGTAAAAATTATGTAAGGATGATTGTTGTTATTTTTGCATATCATTTATACACCTATGCTAACAGACACTCATCATTTAAATAACCCATTCCATCACTCAGTACCCATTATTATATAAGACTGCAGTTCATCGCCAACAGTTCATGTCTGAAGTATTTATGTTGGAATTTGCTGGAGTGCAAAACTACAGAAGTTATAGTTATTACTTTTAGTTGGTATGAGTAAATTGTCTGCTTACTACATAGATGGATTATCTCAGGATGAAAGGTTCTTTAAGTTTATCAGGTGAGTTCCTTTGCTTCCCATAAGTAAACCTTCTTTTGACAATATTGTGGTTGTTAGTGGAGCTGGGATGTTTGTTATTTCTTGTTGGTTTAAAAAATAGATTTGCCAGGTGGCAGTTAACTAAAGAGGAGATGATTGGTCATAGGTGTTTGATACAACATTGTTTGTTTGAGAGTGATACCATTTGCTGACATACTACTAAAAATGAGGGAAATATAACAATCAAAGGGGGTTTAAAACTGATTTAATTCACATTTTGAAGATCAGAATCCAATTTTTCAGCTATAGGTAAGCCTCCTCCTCAACTGCAGCTAAAGTCATAGCATACATAAATTACATCACACAACATTTGAACTTTAGTCCATTCATATGTCTTCTTGACCAAACTGATTCAAAACAGAAAAAGAGGTTGGGACTAAGAAATGCTTTGTTTGGACAGTTCAAGATGAGCAAACAATGTGTTATGTGTTCCTATGATGAACTCATTATGGATTGATATTATTACTTACTTGAAAGACAGAAGCATGGTGGTACCATGATCAGAGGAGTAAAAGAAAGGACATGAAAAATTGTATCAAAGATTTTAATTTTAGATTCTGTCTTACAAATGGACGGTCTTTATCCTCTGAGGTGTTAAAGCAAGCCCTGACACTGTTGCCCAGTTCATTTATTTGTTTATATTAAAAGTAGCTGCTGTAAGAATGTAACCATTGATAATTATAATTTCATATATATGCATGCAATGCCTATTGAGGTGTTGCTTTATATATTTTATTTACATATAGATAGGTTTAGAAGTGCTTAGTCACCAAGGAGTCAATTGCTAGCCCTACCTACTACACCCACTTCTCTGAATTTTTAAAAAGTAAATTTTTTATTTTTGTTAATGTTAATTGCTCATAACAATAATTATAATAATATAAAAGATCATACAATTATGATGATGAAGCTGAAGATGATAAAAACAATAATGTTGATAATACTAATATATTTTTTTTTTCCCAAAAAGTCAGAGATGGGTCAAACAGGCGAGGCCAGATAGGCCTAGCAATTGATTTCTTTGTTGACTAAATGCTTTTGAAGCCATGGGCCCTGTATATAAACAAATATAATAAAACATAACTATGGTGGTCAGCAGATGTACCTATCACCAATGGGTTAAGAATATGCTGCAACCTCTGAACCCTGTAGCTGGGATAATTTTCTATGTTAATGCTTTTGGAGGATTGATTTATAATCCAAAATGTGTTTTGAGAACTTTTTAGCAGTAATAATGGAAAGAGAATTTGCTATATTTATGCCCCTGGATATCACTGGTGATGTGAGATATTTTTAAAATGTGCTTTAATAATGAAGTGAATTCCTTAATTACAAAATAAGCTTGACAAACTTTGAAGAAATTGTCAGGGTTTGTTTTATGCCAGTACATATTAGGATATGTTTATTGCTTTTGAATTCTTGATGCCAGAAAATAGAAATGGTATTTACTGTATAAAATTTTGCAATTCTTTCTGTTAAGAAATTTAAGTCTGTAGTATGGTAGTATGAATAGTCCATCTTCTTTAAGAAATGTTAAGATCAGATAAGACTGTATAAAACAGGAGCTCCTCTTGTAGATGTCAGCATTCTGGAATGGATGTCAAAAATCAAACTTAATTGTCATCTCTCCTAGGGCAGGGTTGTCTATCCCCTCAGGAGACCTGGATTTGGAGGTAGCATCTGTAAGAACAGATTAACTTGCCTCACATAGACATGAGGAAAGTCTAGTGTTTCCCTTTTGAAATCTGCTTATGGACTTGTCTGATTATCGTCCCTGTATATCAAACCTGGAAGGCGACTTTGTAGAGGAAAGTTGCAACCCTGGGGTGCTGCACCCCTTTGGCTTCACTTGGATTACTTTACAGTGTTCCTTGTCTTTAGTTGAATCTCATGTTCTATTGGTCAATACTTTATCTTCATTGCAAAAGTAAGGGAGTGCCTGCCCCCCAGAGTCATTGATCAGTAGTTTCCAAATTCAAGAACCCTTCATCACCCCAGAGTACAACTAGCTGTAAGCTGTTGGTCAAGTTACCAATTTAATGTAATTCAGCTGAAACTAGTTTCTGTGGGTGTGAACAAAGGTCCTTGAGCAAGGTAATTGTTCAAATGTGTGCGGGTGAGGTAGTAATGTGGGTGGTGTGTGGTTGGTGGTCCCACAGGTGGTCTACAGGTGTACCCCCCTCCCACGACCCCCCCTGAGCCGGCCCCCCCAGATCGTGAGTGTGTGGAGGGCCCCCCACGCCGTTTGGTGAAGGCCACCACACTCCCCACACCCACTCTGCACTCTGCAACATCCCGCACCTCCCTCGATGACCTCACATGTAACGTACACTATAGTGCGTTCACCAAAGATATGTTCCTTCTATAAGTAGACTCACAGCCAATCAGCACCCAAGATTGGAATGTATAATGCACAAATTATTTGTCTTGTGAAGTCAGGTTTTGCTTGTGATTAGAAATAGAAACCTGGTCTGCCACATTTTTTTCCAGATTTCTAAATTGATTTAGTGC
>NC_061854.1:30775526-30785526 GCF_019202785.1 Penaeus chinensis
TATTTTTAATGTAGTCAATTCATGTATATTTTGACATCCATCATCCCCCTTGTCCTTTTACTAATATTTCAAGCTATTTTATCAGGCTGGGTGGATGAAAGTGTATGCTCCCGGCGGCATGAGGACTTCTGGGGTGAAGGCTACGGACCCCAGTCCTTTACCACTGGCCGACGTGGCAAACTCCCCCCACCTCCAACCAAGCCACGACCCAAGGCCAGCCAGACCCTCAAAGTGAGTGTTCATGATGCAATCCCGTGAGGCAGTTTAGGATTTCCCCTTTTTTTTTTTTTTTTTAAATCAATTTCTTGTTTTTAAAATGTTTTAATTTACTTTACTTTAATTTTTTATGTGTGAATCTTGTTAAATTTAAATAAGTTTGTACTTTTTTTTTTTTTTTAGTCCAAATAAATTTGCTTCAGTGACTTGTTTCAATTTTGGGATAGAGGCTTTATATATGTGCTTTATATAACATGGCATGTTTTTTATGTTATTGCTCTTATTGAGTTCCTGTGCCTTAGTATGGATTTTTTGTCCATGTATTTGTATTTAGAGCACACTTGTTTATCTTGGAGTTACAGTAATAATGTACTGGTACATGTGGTCATGTATTATACTTGCTTGAGATGAAAAAATAGCCCGCAATAGATTTGTGAATGTTAATTTTGTGGGAAATGTTGCTTTTATGTTATACATATAATGGCCTGAAATACAAACTTTTAGAAGAATTTTATCATTAACTAAGTAATGCATATATTTCTTTTTATTTGTACAAAATATGAATAATAACAAAAAATATTTCTCAAGTCCCTATGAAATTTACTAAATTTAGGTATTACTAATTGTATCTACTTTTGTGAATGAGGGTAGGTATAGTCATCTTTAGAGAAAATAGTTTAAACTTGTTAGAAATTGACCAATACTTTGTGGAATTTTTTTTATCCATTTATAACAGAGCCTAGGGTATTTTTTTCATTATTAGAATAAAATCATACCATGCACACTGGCACATCTTAAAATATGCACACACACGCACACACGCACACACGCACACACACGCGCACACACACACACACCCGCTCACATACATACACATGCATACACATGCATACCCATGCATACACATGCACACACATGCACACACATGCACACACATGCACACACATGCACACATATGCACACACTTACCACACTTACACACACACACTTACACACACACACACGTACACACACGTACACACGTACACACATACACACATACACACACACGTACACACACACACACATACACACACACGTACACACACACACACACATGTACACACACACACAAACACACGTACACACACACACACACACACACACATGTATACACACACACGTACACACACACACACACGTACACACACACACACACGTACACACACACACACACACACACACACACACACACACACACACACACACACACACACACACTCTCTCTCTCTCTCTCTCTCTCTCTCTCTCTCTCTCTCTCTCTCTCTCTCTTTTGCTTGCTTGCTTACCTGTCTACCTAGTTTCCTTCATTCCTTCCCTCCCTCCCTCCCATCCTTCCTTTCTGCCTTCCTTCCTTCCTTCCTTCCTTCCTTCCTTCCTTCCTTCCTTCCTTCCTTCCTTCCTTCCTTCCTTCCTTCTTACCTACCTACCTACCTACCTACCTACCTACCTACCGTCCTACCTACCTACCTACCTACCTACCTACCTACCTACCGTCCTACCTACCTACCTACCTACCTACCTACCTACCTACCTACCTACCTACCTACCTACCGTCCTACCTACCATCCTACCTACCTACCTACCTACCTACCGTCCTACCTACCATCCTACCTACCTACCTACCTACCGTCCTACCTACCTACCTACCTACCTACCGTCCTACCTACCATACTACCTACCATACTACCTACCTACCGTCCTACCTACCATCCTACCCACCATCCTACCTACCTACCTACCTACCTACCTACCTACCTACCTACCTACCTACCAACCATCCTACCCACCGTCCTACCTACCTACCTACCTACCTACCAACCAACCATCCTACCCACCGTCCTACCTACCTACCTACCTACCTACCTACAGTCCTACCTACCTACCTACAGTCCTACCTACCTACCTACCTACCTACCTACAGTCCTACCTACCTACCTACCTACCTACCTACCTACCTACCTACCTACCTACCATCCCACCTACCTACCTACCTACCTACCTACCTACCTACCATCCCACCTACCTACCTACCTACCTACCTACCATCCCACCTACCTACCTACCTACCTACCTACCTACCTACCTACCTACCGTCCTACCTACCATCCTACCTACCCACCGTCCTACCTACCTACCTACCTACCTACCTACCTACCTACCTACCTACCCACCCACCTACCTACCTACCCACCATCCTACCCACCATCCTACCCACCATCCTACCTACCTACCTACCTACCTACCTACCTACCTACCTACCATCCTACCTACCTACCGTCCTACCTATCTACCTACCGTCCTACCTATCTACCTACCTACCTACCTATCTACCTACCGTCCTACCTACCTACCTACCTACCTACCTACCTACCTACCTACCTACCATCCCACCTACCTACCTACCTACCTACCTACCTACCTACCTACCTACCTACCATCCCACCTACCTACCTACCTACCTACCTACCATCCCACCATCTCACCTACCTACCTACCATCCCACCTACCTACCTACCTACCTACCTACCTACCTACCTACCGTCCTACCTACCATCCTACCTACCCACCGTCCTACCTACCTACCTACCTACCTACCTACCTACCTACCTACCTACCTACCTACCCACCTACCTACCTACCCACCATCCTACCCACCATCCTACCTACCTACCTACCTACCTACCTACCTACCTACCAACCATCCTACCTACCTACCGTCCTACCTACCTACCGTCCTACCTATCTACCTACCTACCTACCTATCTATCTACCGTCCTACCTACCTGCCAAAAACACACACAAGTACCTGTACACAATCTATTTTTGTTAGCTGTTATTCAGGCATATAGATAGATATATTCCTTAACTAGCAGTGAAGACTCTTGAACAGTAGATGGATTCCATGTTTTGTAGGTGTTATGATTTATCACCTGCTGATTGTATGTGTCATTCACTAAGGGCCACAGGTAATGCTCACAATATTATAGAGTGCTTGAAGATTGCAGAAATATTTTACAGTTTTCTCTCAGGTTGTAAATTCTGTAAGGATATATGAACAAATAAAGCTTTTATTCCTTGTGAATGCTATAAAAGATTGGAATTTGTGATGTAAGGTTAAAAGAATTTTGGCTTTAAAAAGGTATGACATGCATATGATGCACTGTTAGAATATTAAAGCAGATCTTGAAAAAGGGGCTGATTGGTACCTGGTTTGTTGCATCATGTATAGTGTTGCCATGTTATGCCCTTTATTCAATCTACCAAAGTCAGTGATATTGCATGTGTTTGATATGTAAGCAAGGATTGACTTTTTATAGATATAATACTGTAAACCAAAACCTGTTAAACATTACCAGGTCCTTGTGCAAAAGTGCCCATGTGTCAGTCATACAGGCAAGGGTTGCAAATTTGACCCATACCCATTCCTGACTTGCAGACGTTCCAGACGCTGAGTGAGGCAGTATGTCAGGTCACGAACAAGGTGTGTTTTGTGGGTTGCTCCACCCTCCTCCCCAGACTAGCACAAAAACCAGTTTTCCTGCTTCTAGTACTTTGTTTGTCTTTGACAAGCTGTATTTTCTGTTGAGTCACATCTGCAAGTATTCACTTCTTCCTTCGAAATGTAGTTTGTTTATGCAGACTAGCTTACAATTAACCTGTAAGCTTAGGTTCTTGTTCTGTCCTATAACGACTAGCAAGAGGGGGATGGAGCTATCCTTCATAGCTATGAAATATGCATGACAACTAACTACCTGCTGATCTACACTAACAGACTTTCCTTAGTATGAGAAAGCAGGTCCACATTGCCAGACTGCAAATGGGCCCTTGCAATTAAACTGTTTCATTGCATGATATAAATTGGCATGCCCTCCTGAACAACATTAAAGGACTGCTGGATTGAAGTCTGTTGGTGTTATCAGTAGTGAAAAGAGAAAATTACAGAAGTCATGCACATACTCTTCTTCATAGAGCAAGAATAGAAAATTGGCTGGAATGACAAATTGGGATACACTTGAGATTTTTTGAAGATCTCATAAAAACAAAATCCTAAAAATTACATTCAGTACACGGTGATTGAAATCAGTAGGTGGAGCTCAAGATGGTATATTTCCTATACTCCCTGCTACTTTGTTTAAGGTGTGATGAACTACTGTAAAGTGATGTTCACCTTGACCACCTGTTGTTTAGGAGTGGCTGGACTAGTGATACCCTCTCCTAAAGTAGATGACTTATAGTGTTCTAGTAATGATTAACCACTTTTTATGTGACTTGTGTTCCAATATTGAGTTAGCAGATGTAAAGGGAGCTGCAGTTAATATCCCTGTATGATTGTTTAAGCTATGTCCTCTCTTAAGTGGTGATTCTTTGCTGAAACACTTGATATAAGTACCATATATTTTGTGAGAGTTGGGTTTATGAGTAAGTTGAACAGTCGTTTTAAGGAGTTAGCTGGATTTCCAGTATTTTTTGTGTTGTTTTTAATTTTTTTTTTTTTTTTTTTTTTTTTTTTTTTTTCATTTTAGAATGCTTTGTTTTGTTGTTTGTTGCTGTTTCAAAGAGTTAGCCAAATGAATTTTTATACCATTGTTCAAACTTGCTCATACATTAGACTCATCTGTTTTTAGCACCCATGTGTAGTGAGTGACTATCAGCCTACTAACAGTTGGTCTTTTTCTGGCTGGGAAAGTCACAATACCTTTATATAAATTAGATATCTATAGGTTTATGCTAAGAACAGGTTAGTATCAAATCATTAAAAAAAAACCTTTAGCTATGGTTGCAGTTCACCTCTAATTCAGGAATAGATAGTGTATTGAGGCCAAATTATGTGATAAAGATATTAGTGCTTATATAGCTATACAAGGCCTGGCTGTAGCATATATACTTCATTATAATTAGCCTATATTTAGAATTAAAAAAAAAAGATAATTGCATTTGCTGTAGGCTTGAATTTGTGATAGGTCAGCTATTGCTTTGTGATAATATTGTCATTATAAACATAATTATTTGGAATATCATTTTTATCTTCATTACATTTATAGGCTAATACTAAAAACCATGGTTACCTGCTCATTGGTAATTGTGCTTTTCTACTAAAGGAAGATGAGCAAAGTTGGTTCATACAATAGTAATAACTAGGTCTAGCTACGTAGGTTAGTGTGCTTTCATAGTAGAGAGGAAGAAAACAATGTGAGTTTAATCGTTGGTTGTCAACATGTTGCAGTACACTTTGACATCCCAGCCAGATGAAAATTGCATGTCTGTCTTCCGTATTTTTTGTTTTCTTGTGTTTACGTATTTCATGCTTATCACCATTATGTTTCCCTATCTTTTCTGATCATTACCTATATCCAGAATTTATTTCCACTCCACCATTGTTCAATATTTTTGTTTTCCTTTGAGTCAGTAACCCTTGAATGAGGGAGTGTGTGGGGTGGGTGACTGAGTGTGTGGTTAGGCTGTATGTGAATGTATGTGAGAGAGTGAGTATAAGAGAGAGAGAGTGTTAGTGAGAGTGAGAGTGTTAGTGAGAGTGAGAGTGTTAGTGAGAGTGAGAGTGTTTAAGAGTGAGAGTGTTTGAGAATGAGAGTCTTTGAGAATGAGTCTTTGAGAGTGAGAGTCTTTGAGAGTGAGAGTGTTTGAGAGTGAGAGTGTTTGAGAGTGTGAGTGAGAGAGTGGGAGTGGGAGTGAGAGTGAGAGTGAGAGTGGGAGTGGGAGTGGGAGTGGGAGTGGGAGTGGGAGTGGGAGTGGGAGTGTGTGAGTGAGAGTGTGTGAGTGAGAGTGTGAGTGAGAGTGTGTGAGTGAGAGTGTGTGAGTGAGAGTGTGTGAGTGAGAGTGTGTGAGTGAGAGTGTGTGAGTGAGAGTGTGTGAGTGAGAGAGAGTATGTGAGAGTAAGAGTGAGAGTGAGAGAGCGTGTGAGAGTGAGAGTGAGCGTGTGAGCGTGTGTGCGTGCGTGTACATGCGTATGCATGTGTGTGCGTGTGTACGTGTGCGTGCGTGCATGCGTGAGTGCGTGCGTGTGTGCCTGCGCGTGCGAGCTTTTATGTGTTTATTCATTCATATTGTTCATATTGTTTAAATGTGTGTGTTCTTGTATCTGTTGCTGTATAATCTCATGTAGTTTTAAATATGCTAGTTATTAAATTGTCCTTATTTCTTCTATTGAAGACACATTCTTAACCCTATATTGCCCAGCATGACGAATGGGGAGCTGATAGAATGGGGAGCTGATAGAAAGCCTTTGCTAATGATATATAAAGCACTCATTAGGTCTAAAGTAGATTATGGGTCAGGACTAGACTAATTCGTCAGACCTGCCACAGAAACAACTACAGCAATTCTATCCAGTGCTGAGTCAATAGAATTTACATGACGAATTCGTCATGCTGGGCAATATAGGGTTAAGGTTATATTGTGTGTTTTTAAGGAGACATAATTGCAGTTGGAAGTTTTTTTGTTTTTTTTACTTTGTTAGAAAGAGTGAGTGTGTGAGTGTACACATGCGTGAATAAAGAGAAGAGATAAGGAAACAAGAAAAGAGAGATCCATAAATTGGATTTTTTAAGTTCTAAAAGTGAGTGAAGAGAAGTAGAGTGGACAGGATTTTAACTTTAGGGCTAAAAGGAAAATTATAACTAAAATGAGTAGTTTCAGGGTTTTGTTTGTCTCCCATGCATATTGTTAGTGTTTTTCCAGATATTGCTATTGTTGAATTACATATGAGATGTAAAATCGAGTTTGATAATCCTTATTTGAAGTTATTTGCTTTTTTGTTTCTGTTCTGTTACAAGCATATTCTTAGTTCTTTTTTTTATTTAGACTCTGGTCACATCCATACCCCAGCCACCCATCAGCATCACGCCATCGTCATCATAGTGCATCTCCTAGTGCTTTTATCCTTTACATGTTGTGGCAGGTAATGTCAGAGTGTGGTCCGTTTGGCCCCTCATCCTGCCCCACTTCTCTGGTCACTCTTGTGTGTGTTATCTCTATTCAGTCTGATGCCTCATCTTGTATGTTGTCACTAGCTTGCCCTCCTATTAGTCTCCCTCTTGTTCCTGTCACTTCACTGTTTCTTTTGTCTTTTACTTTCAATCGTTCTCACACTCACTGTCATTCTCTGTTTGCATCCCCTCTGTCACTAAAAGTGCATCCCTCATTCTTCCTTTTATTTCCTTTTCCATTTTCTCTTCTTTTTTTTTCTTCACCTTTTCACTCCACCCTGTTTAGTCCCTTTTAGATCCTCTCTCCCTGTTCTCTCTCATGCCTGAGTGTTGCTCATCACTAACCCAACAATTCCTTCCCTCTTTCAGCAACCTGGCAAACTAAACCTTAAGGCCTATAGCAACGTGACTGACGCAATTGGCAAAATAAACCTCAAAGATGCGGGCCTACACTCTAAACTAACCAAAGTGGGGTCAGTGCACGCGCCCCTTGCCACCCCTGAGAATATGGACCTAGGCCCTGATTACGCCGCTGTGAGTACGCTCAAGTGTCCCAACACCTACGAGTCGTGGTCGTTTACTCCTCCGTCCCCCTTCTCTCTCTCTCCTCTCCTTCGTTAGTTCTCTTTCTGTGTCGTAGTTGGTTCTTACACTCCCCTAACTGTTGCCACCCTTCTTCTTGTTCTTCTTCCTGTTCTCCTTCAGTTTCTTTTTTCTTTTATATCATTCATTTCATGTAACTATGTTCGGACTTGATTTATTTTTCTCATGCTCATGTTATCATGCATCGGTTTCCTATCATCATTGACAGGTTTTAGTTTTTATTCTCCCTTCCCCCAGTAGAAGTGAGTATATAATTATATGTTTTTTGCTGGTGTTTTCACGTTATTTTGCACTGCTGATGTTGCATTTGTCACTTCTGTTATTGTTTGTTTTTATTGATATTCTTAATTTTTTTTTTTTTTATAAATGCAGTTATTCATTATATTACTATTCTTATATATGATTATGTTAATCTGCTTTGTTGTTATTTGCATTTTTGATAATTTATTTTTTCCTTATTTTCAATCAGTTAACATTTGTTTAATGTTTAGTACATTGTTATGGTATCCAAGTTGGTTTTGGATGAAATAATACATCATAGTACTTGTAAAATGTTATTACTAAGAAGAGTTTTGATTTCATACTAAGCAGTTTCTAATGAAATGTATGTTAGCAGGTCAAGGATGCTGTGCCAGGCCTGTACTACGAGGCGGGAGACTATGGCTATTCCCGAGTGCAAGAAATACCACAGGCTGTCAGCACCAAAACTCGAAGACAGCGTAGGGAGAAGGGGCGGCAAGGTTGGTGTGCTAGGGCTGTGTTGATGCGATCAGCTATTTTGAGCCCCTCTTTTCTAGAAGATTCTAAATGTTGTATAGTCAGAGACAGAGAGGTTATGTCCACAGCGAAAGTGGTGGCTATACTCGCAATGGCTGGTCGCTCACTTTAGACTGGTTAATGTTATTACTAGCTCTTTTTTTTTTATTATTATTATTCTACTTTAATTTGATTTCATTTATTATCATTATTACTATCATTATTTATTTTTTAAATAGTTTAAATGTTTGAACCATTGATGTTACCAGCCTTCAATGACCAGGGCAGTAGCTAGGTGTGACCAATACAGGCTGTGGATCACCCCAAGCCAATACTGCCATTTAGGTGGATCATAGTTATTTTTTCCTGTGAGTTGTACCATTAGATTTTGTTCATTGTCTTGATTCTTGTGTGTGTTACTGTCATTTGAAATCTGATAAAAGTTCCCAAATTATTTTTATATGATTGCATGGGCAGTGTTCCCTCTAACACACATCCATCCTCCCCTTACATAAAGTCAAGTACCTGTTCCTGTGCTGTTTACAGGTCAGGCATTGGCATTTACACAAACTCTCTGCATATGAGAGCGAGTTACAGGCTTTTGTCCACCCAACTCTTTAAAGGAATTTTTTATGTCATCTAAAAAAAAGGAAAGAAAAGAAAAGAAAAAGTGTTTCCAGTTTTGGATACCTTTTCCCCTGGGTATACCCTTAAGAAAGAGGTACTTTAATGAATGGTGTATTAACCCAATGAGCGCGGGCGGCAAGACTACAATGCCATGCCCACTGTAATAAAAGTTTTATCTATTGTCTTTATGCATAGATGGCTCTACAAGGAGTCAGCTATTAGTCTTACCTATCTCATCTGTTTACCTTTTTCCTTCATTTTTTGAAAGCTTCACTTCCATTATTTTATTGCATTTTCCCGCCAATTCAAGGATGGGGGAAATCAGGATTGGTCACTAGAGCCAACTCATAGACTCCTTGCTGCTGAGCACATGGAGCCATCTGTATGTAACAAAACTCACTAAAATCTAAAGGGGACTGTATATATACCTGCTGACATTGGGTTAATTCATATTTAAGAATTTAGATTTAAAACACACACACACATACACAAGCACACATCGCACAAGCACACACACATACACAAGCACACATCGCACAAGCACACACACACACAAACACACACACGCACAAGCACACGCATGCACAAGCACACACATGCACAAGCACACACATGCACAAGCACACAGAGGCGTAAGCACACACGCACAAACACACACACACACACACACTCACACACACACACACACACACACACACACACACACACACACACACACACACACACACACACACACACACACACACACACACACACATACACACACATACATACTCATGCACACATGCACATACATACATATCCTCCCCATT
>NC_061854.1:30793026-30795526 GCF_019202785.1 Penaeus chinensis
TAAGTCATGCTCAGTCTTGCCTGCTTCGTCTGATGTCCTCTCTCTTTCTCTTCCTTTCTCTCTCTCTCTCTTTCTTGCTCTTTTTCTTACCTTTGCTCTGTACACCTCTTGATCTCTTGACTTCCGTCCTGTACTCCCATGTAGTGTAACATCTTACTTGGGTAGACCACTAATATATTTGGAACTAATAACATTTAGAGTGTCGTCAGTCTCCTCAAATGTAAATTTGAGTGTGTGTGTGCGTATGTATGTAAGTATGTATGTATGGCTGTACAATGCAGTTAATGTAATTAGACATTTTGTAAAGAAAAGAAAAAGAAAAATGTCTGTTGCTTAAGAATGGTAATCTTCCTCTAGAAGACATCACATTGATATGAACAGCAGTAGTTTAGGCTACTAGGTAATGGTTTAGAGTAAGATATGCTGTACAGTGGCAGTTTTTACTTTGGGCTCTAGGTATTAGTGTTAATAATCAGTAAAATGATATTGAGCTGTTGTTTTCAGTATGTCGACTTGCAGTATAGGGACGAGACCCCTGTAATTATTTTTGTTATGACTTCATATACATAGTATGGGTTTCATTAGTCTTTTTTTACACTATTGCTGTAATTATTATTTATGTCATTATGAATATGGTCATTATTGATATCATTATTGATTATTAGTTACATACAATATCAAGATAAATGATACTTGGTATACTTCATTAATCCTTTATGATGTTTGATTATTGTTTTATTTCTTATTTTCAGTTAATCATCAATATGAGACTTACCAGATACTTTTATTATGTTGGGTTATCAGTACATTCACTATTAATTCCATAGATGGCAAGATTACCTTTTGTTTATATTTGTTATTATTAATTTGATATGTGTTTGCCTTGTATATGTTCTTGAAAGTATATACCACATAATACTTATGCATGTCTATTATAGATTTGTTTTTTTGAATAGGCAAGTTATGACTAGCTTTCAGACCCATTTCCAATGTCATAACTCAGATACTTAAATACTGTACTTAGAGAGGAAGGATGAGGTTTTTCCCTTTTGGTGTTTTGTTTCTTTTTCCTCATCTTTATTAACTTGTTACTGCATAAAGTAGGCTTCAAATATTTGACAAGATTGGTTGGGTTGTGAAATAAATAAGAGTGATATTAAGCTCACTGAACCTCTGTAAATTACAATTGAAAGTGTACATAGCTCTTTCTGTACTTTCTGATAATTTGTTAATGTATATAAATGTAAAAGAAACTAGTTAGCTCATTTTTCACTTAGTCAGTCTCTTTCACAGACTCATTCTCTCTCACACCCATTCATCCATTCACTCACTCACTCACTCACTCACTCACTCACTCACTCACTCACTCACTCACTCACTCACTCACTCACTCACTCACTCACTCACTCACTCACTCACTCAGTCTTTCATTCCTTCCACTGGGCTACTTAGGTGTATGGTTTGTACTTGGGAGTATGTGTGCTGTTGTATAAAAAAGGATAAATTATTTGTGGCAGACTTACGCTATTTAGAGGTTGGAGCATGACTGTAAATGACATCGATACCAACTGTAATTTTGTAGATGGAGGTAATACTCCCGTTTGTTTTTATATAAGCTCTTTCTTCTTACTTTGAAAAAAGTGTAGGTTGGAGTAGCTCTCAAAGTCATCTTTCAATGCAAAAGATGTTGAATTCTTAGCAAGTTGTACGAGTAGTATATTAGTAGTAGAAGTAGTACTGTAACTATGCCTAACCAATATTGACACTGGCAGTTTTTGCTTGCAGTCACATAGTGAGTTTCGTTAACTTAAACTTTTGCTGCGTGTTCACGTTTGCAAGAGTATTACCATGAACATATTTTATGTAAATGTTAGAAGATGTTACACTTTTTGTTGCATTTTGAAAAATATCCAAGGAATTTGATTTGTGATCAGTGTTATCCAAGTGCAAGATTGAAAATAATGTAGAAGGAAGTCTCAGTTTTAGAAGACAAGTTGTAAAAGATTTTATAAAAAGATATTGGTGATAGCTGAGCCAAGAGGGTATTTTAACTTTTTGTGATGTTTCATTTAAGATCTTTTCACCTGGTTTCTCACTAAAGAGCAAAAATGCACTGATAAGTTGAAAGCATAATATGCATTTGTTGTTATTGTTGCTAATGCACTTCATATTTCTTTCAATGGGTGGTATGGTTCCATGCATGACTGTTAGTTGTAGCCAGTCTCTGTTTACACCTTGCTTCCAGTTGTAAAACTACTGGAACTCACAGTGCATGGAAGAAATGGGATTATTATTATGTACAGTCTTGAAGTGTTTCTTTATATTTTATGGAATGAATAAAGTAAATGGCATATATGATTCATAATGTATAAATATATATTTTTTCTTTCTTCCTTTTCTGACTTTATCCCTCTCTTTCTGCATGGGTACATGACATTTAGGAACCTAATATGTAAACCAGTATTGGGCACTTTACTACCTTCTGGTATTTCAATGTTTG
>NC_061854.1:30800526-30815526 GCF_019202785.1 Penaeus chinensis
AAGGTTTCCTTCATTTCAAGAAATGCAGATAAACTAAATGCTTGTAGTTCTTGTCTTAGCCTTTAAAGCTTTTTCTCTCAGCTGTGTAAACAAAGGCTTCTGGAATCATTTTTATTAACCTTTTATTTGTTTACCCATTTCATCTTTTGCTCACCTAGCAAGATCCTCTCTGATTTCCTGAACTTTGTATCTCTCAGCTGTCGTAAAATTGTATTCCCCATTACTACTTGCCTTACTTTTCCATAGTCTTAATGATTGATGATATATATTGTTATATGAAAATAGTCAAATTAAAAGAAATGAGTATATGAAGTGAAGAAGTATTAGAGAGGAAAAAAGAAAGAGAAAGAAAGAAAGCATGCCATGTTATGCTAATTTTTGTTACTGTTGTCATTGTTATTATATATATTTTTCAATGATTTCTAAGCAAGGCTGTTCTCTGTCTTTAAGTTCAGACATGTTTATGTTAGCATAGAGGTCTAATGTTCTTGTCACAAAATTAATCGAAGGGTGACTACTCTTGTATCTATTGGTACAGGCATTGGTGACCGCAGCCTAAGACTTTTGAGGCTGAAGGAGATGCTAACAGGCCTCCCTTCAGTCAACTTCGAGGTTTTGAAGTTCATTTTCCAGCACTTTGTCAGGTATGTGGCCCTTGGAGTTTGTAGGTGTTTGTATATTTTTGCTATTGGGTTTAGATTATTTCATAATTATTATTATATTTTTTTTATATTAATATTACAGCCTTCACAAATGTAATTAAAGAAATGATTCATCACTCTTCAATGATTTGTTATAGAGATGAACTTTTTTTTTATGGATATCAAAGTATATTTCATGTTTCATTATATTGTTAAATACAGATACTCTCTTGCTAATGTCCCAGCACAGGTCAGTTTCAGCCTGTTTATATGATAATGTTATATAAATTCTTACTGTGTTTTAATATTGTACTTACATGGAAGCCAAAACAATAGAGGAATTTACGTGTTCTTACTTTTTCTTTATGTTTATATGAAAAATATATATGAATATATGTTCTTAGGGCTTATTGTGATATATGACCATTTTTTTATTTGTGTTTTTCAGAGTTGCTGAAAACTGTAAATTGAACTCCATGGATAGTAAAAACCTTGCCATCTGCTGGTGGCCAACATTGTTACACACACTGCAGTTTACAGACATCAGTGAATTTGAATCTCAGCGTCCGCACATCGAAGATATAATTCAAACTATGATTGACCAATTTCCTTTCCTATTCCAAGGAAAAGAGGATTATGTCATGGTCTGATATTAACCAGCGTTTTCCTGGTAAACATAACTTCATTTGTTTACATTCAGCTGTGCTTTGGTCTGACAAATCAAAGTGTGGCTCTTGATAAACAAAAAAGGTTATGTTTAGCATGAAAACTTGACCCTAACTCCCCGCAGCCTCTGTTGCTGCATGTCATTTTCCCATGAGCCAGGAGTGGTAGTGCCACATTTGCCTCTGTGTGGCATTTTCTGATCACCATGGCTCCTTCTGGTTGCTAACTTAGACGCTAACAGCCACAACTTGATGGGGCAATGCTTCATGACAACAGAAACCTGGGTACTTATCCCACAGTGGCAAGTGTAATGAACTACATGCCACTGTGGCAGTGTTAGGAGCATGAAGTCAATGTTGTGGCTCAGTGTTACTGTTGGCTGCCCTGAACTATATGCCAGTTCAGAAAGTGATCAGTATCCTATTATCTAAGACACACAAGTAGTGTGTGCTGTGTATCATAGAAATGACAACCAAAGAAAATTATCTTCCAATTTAGTGGAATGATAAATATGATTGTGATTAAATCAAGCAAACTAGATGAATATTAAAAATAAAAAACAAAAAAAAAGTGTCAAATTGTTGTATCAGCAATATTGACTGTAGATATAAACTTGAGTCACCTTTCCATTAAAATAAGTCTCTTTTACTCTGCCAGAAGAAAACCACAGAAGTTCTGTATGCAGATGAAGGTTATTATGATCATAGTTTACCAAATCTGACGAATGAATGTCTGTAGTGAGTGTTGTCAGGCCAGCATTGAAACAGTATTTTCCCTCTGGGATTTTGAGAGAGAGAGAGAGAGAGAGAGAAAGAGAAAAAAAACAAAAAAACTTGTAGAACTAAATGATGAAAGGAATAAAATACATTTTATAGTAGAAAAACTATTTCAGGATTTTAGTGTTATGATAAACTAACATTGGATTGTTGACAAATGTAAATTAATGCAGCTTACAGACTGTTAAATGGTGAGTACTCTTCTCATGAGCGTAGCATACGAGTACTTATGGATAGCATAAGAGGTAGCCTAATGCCAGGCTGGAACTCATGAGTTACAGCCAGAGCTTTTAGTCACAGATTAAGCTCATGTTCCATGTTGTGTCTCCAGTACCAGACAAGATGCCAGTACCTATGTGGTATCTGACATTCCAGCCTGTCACACAGTTATCGAGTGCCATCATGTAGATTTGATCATTTTCAAAAGACTTGATTAACAGTTTAAAATAGATTGTTTTTATTGGGGTAAAGGTTAACCTGCAGCCTGGTGCTTTCTGAGCAGAGTCCAGCACATACAAGGGAGTGAAAGTTCTTGCCCTGCCACAGTTGGTGCCACAGAGGAGGGGTTCCATCATGTCAGTACTTGGTAGATGGAGCAGCATCTTCTAATGGCAGTGGCACGTGTTCCCTGGGAAGACATTTCCCTCGCCGAATTGTGTGTCGCTTCCCGGGAGGACTGTCACTCAGCACACAATGTCTGGTGCCTCTCAGGGAGAAGTTTTGCCTCCCTGGTTATATCAGGTACCCCCAGCCCCTCCCATCTACCCTTCCCCACTTCCCCTAGAGAAAGCTAGAATTCCAACCCCAATCCGCTGGAATCATTAAGGGTAACCCGTGGAGAGTTGCACTTGTCAGGCAGTGTCAGATGATCCCTAAGGGAGTTGCAGTGCAGTTCAGTTTAAGGAAAGAATTAATCTTGGTGGTGGTGTCTGGTGCTTTTATTATATCCAGTCACCTGGCACTCTGGAGGTGCCCCCTTAGGAGCATCATCTCACCAAATTACTGGCATTGTCGTGTGAAGTGATCCCTCCTGTGGATTTTCCAGTCCTTCCTGGGTAAAGTCCCAGCTCCCTGGCAGTGTGCATCACTCTCAGGACAGTGTGGGTGGAGTCCCATAGTCACATGTATTTACCTGCTGTGACAGGAGCTCACATATCAAATTGTTGAGTCTGGTGGCGTTAAGCATTCCAGTGTACAGCAGTGCTGCTTCTCACTTGTGGATCATCATTTAAACGTTCTCATAACGTTAGCATCCTGCCAAGTTATATCAGCATTTGCGAGGGGAATCACTTTGTAACCTCATTTTCATTGCACAAGCACATCATCGAGTTGTGTCTGTGTACCTCCAGTGTTGCTACTGTAAAAGAGATTGATATTTTGATTATTGTCTAGTGATCTGGCTGGTCGTTATAATACATTTACTCTATTCAAATTTAGGAAATCAATTTTTTTATATATATATATATTTCCTGTTCTGTCCTAGGTTTTAAGTCATTCTTAAGCATTAGCCATAGGTTTGTTCACATCATAGTTTTTATTTCTATGAACTCTATATACAAAGATGTGTTCTCAAATTGACCAAAAAATGCTTTGTTTAAATATGTACAATAAGTGACTCATTGTGTGGGGTCAGTATGAACTGACATTATTACCTGTATGAATGATAGTGCCATAGTGTGCGGCAAGGACAGCAAACAGTGCCAACGCCATTGTCGACGTTCTGTCTCATTGTCTTGCTAGTTGCTCCCTGTTCTTTATTTTGTTACTTTGCCTTGTTTAGTGTTAGCCACGTGGCTGCCAAGTGGTACTATGTGTGAACTTAGCGCTATTCTGTGTCATGCAGCGTCGAGTGGTGGCAGGAGCAAGAACAAGATGAGACAAGGGCAATGATCCCCCACAAATATCAGCACAAATTACAAAGAGTTTCTCCAGGAAGTAAGCTTCCAAATTAGCTGGTGCCAGCTTCCCAGCACCACAGTTGGGTGCCAGATGTACAGCCTATTGCATAATATCTTCCTTGCCTTGTTTTTTTTTGTAGTCAAGCAGATATAATGATTTCATGTTGAAAGAAAATTAATATTTATTGTACTGATATGACTAAGGAAATTCATTTTGAATCAGTAATAAGGATTTTTCTTTTTGGCAGTTTTACTGCTGATAAGTGATTGCTATGTATAGATGTGTATGGACTCAAGTTGTCATTTGGGCAGTTTTGTAAATTACGAATTTTCCAAGAAAGTTTTTATTTGAGTTTCATGCAGTTCATAAGATCAGTGAAGGTCACTTCATGTGGTATGGTTTATTACTTTTCCTTGTTTTCTATTGATTTTATTATAGTTTTTAAAACCTAACTACCTGCATATATATTTTTTTTAACATGAGTGTAGGGACTGGTTATATTATGTAACTTAAACAGCAAATGCTAGTCAACATGCCCTGCCCACTCGACAGCATCATGTAAATTTATTAATGTATTGCACTACATATTCTTGAATTCATTGTATAAAGTCTTACAGCTATACAGACTTGTACAGCATATGTGACGAGTGAGAGATTCCATGTACAGTGGACAGTGAAAGGAGTTTTGAGGGTAGTATACTCTATAATGCATATTTGGATTAGTATACTACTAACTATGAATAAAAGGCATTTGCATTTGACATTTGTTTTATTGCAACATTGATGGTTAAAGTTGGACCTTAAGAGATGTTTTGCCAAGATAAATGTAATTAAAACACTCATATATATATATATATATATATATATATATATATATATATATATATATATATATATATATATATATATATATATAATTTTTTTTTTTTTTTTTTTTTTTTAATGGTTATCTCTAAATGTTATTGCCATGGTAAAAGCAAAACACATTTTAGCAGGACTCTGCAATGTGTTATTGAAAATATTCCCAGTTGTCAGAATACATAATACAGAAGAAACAGTGATGGACTTTCTCATATATCTCTCTCAAACTATCTTTACAGATTTTTTTGAATATAGGAAAGATCCTTCAGGTAAAGTTTCTGGTAATGGCATACATTTTATGTATAAACATTTACAAGCATAGTAAATTATTTCAGATTTTAAGAAATAAAAAATGAATCAAGTTAGTGCTATATCCTTTAAGAACTACTTCATATACATAAAAGAAACATGCTATTTGCTTCTAGCTGACAATTTACACACAACATATGATAGTAAATGAGGTCATATAAAATAGCTTATAAAATAAAAGGGGGAAATAAAGCAAGGAAAGGCACAATCACATGCAGTGTTCTTCAGATAGATTTGGCAGCAACCCAAAACTAGCTGTTTACTGGAGTTTGTAGTAAACAAATGCACAGATTGGTAATGTGCTCCTTCGTGCCAACAGTGAGTGTTACTTTTAATTAGACTTAGCACCGACAGTATAGATATTTAATTTATATCAAATGATCACACTAACAATAGATGCCATGAACTTGCTTAAAATTTAAATGAGTTGACAAGCAAGCATTTAAAATTTTAGAAATCTATTATACTAATGGATTTACCCTAGGAAGACTTGCAATGAACGTGAAGAGTATTCTGCATTTTTTTTTACTTAAACGTGCCCATGGACACACACACTATGCTAGAACTCACCCACTCTCTCAAACACTGCACTCCCCTCTATTCCTCTCTTCTTCTCTCCTTCCCTCTACACCCTCACACACATTCCCCCCACTTTCTCACTCACTCTCACGCTTTCTCTCTCTCAATTTCTCTCTGTCCCTCTCAATTTCTCTGTCTCTCTCAGTTTCTCTTTGTCTCTCTCAGTTTCTCTGTCTCTCTATCCTTCTCTACCTCTCACTATCTTACTTTCTATTTCAATCTCACTCTTATTCTCTATCTGTCAAAACCTCAACCTGAATCTGTCTGTCTGTCTGTCTGTCTGTCTGTCTGTCTGTCTGTCTGTCTGTCTGTCTGTATCTCTCTCTGTCTCTGTCTCTGTCTCTCTGTCTCTCTCTCTCTCTACCTCAGTCTCAGTTTCTCTATCTCTGTCTCACTCTGTCACTCTATCTCTGTCTCACTCTGTCACTCTATCTCTGCCTCACTCTGTCACTCTATCTCTGCCTCACTCTGTCACTCTATCTCTGCCTCACTCTGTCATTCTATCTCTGTCTCACTCTGGCATTCTATCTCTGTCTCACTCTGGCATTCTATCTCTGTCTCACTCTGTCACTCTATCTCTGTCTCACTCTGTCACTCTATCTCTGTCTCACTCTGTCACTCTATCACTGTCTCACTCTGTTTCCTATTTCAGTTAATTGTTAATTTCTTCTATGGACTTCTGCTGATCCATTTATGCACTTCGCTTCCTGTGGGGAGAATTTCCGTGTTAGTTTGCATTCCAAATCCAACCTGATATAAAGCACTTCCTTCCGTATATACGCTTCCCCGCGCGGGGAGGGGGGGGGGTAATCTGTCGGCTTTGGCGGCGAACCCAAAGGGGAGCACGAGGGAGAACATGGCAAATAGACTACATGTGAGAGATCCAGCGAACTAGGATCCCAGGACGTAATACCTTGGCTAATCCAATTAGCAACACAACAACGCCAAGGAGATACAGTAGAATGGTTAATGGTTAATGGTTAAAAGCAACATAAATGTGCTAGACATCTAAGGTCATGTAGCACTATAGTAAATGGTAGTGAAGGGTGGTTGAGTTAGTGATTAGTTGTCAAAGCTGGGCAAAGGAATTGACGAGTAAATGGGTTAAGGTCGGGTAAGGTAATGTATAGGGGTTAGATCAAGTGAAGGATGTATATGCATTTGAGGAATGAAAACAGGTTGTCAAAGCAGAAAGTGTGAGAAGCTGTGGGAGGGATCACGAAAAATCGGTCCAATTTGGCTGGGCTAAATAGATTATTTAAGAATTTTGTAAAGATGGGGGTAGTAGAAGGACGGGGGCATGTGGAAGAGGGAGTAGTGTTGAGGGAGGTAGTGTTATGGGGAGGTGGACAATAAGGTTATAAGGTAGTAATATGGGAGGATGGGGTAGTTGCTGAAGAAGGGGGTATAGTTAATGAAGTTGAGCATGTTGGGAGTAGAAATGTCTCCTGGGGTGTTGATTAGGGTGGATACTGTACTAGTCGGCATTGAGGAGGGGGTATTAGTTGTAGTGTTCAGAGCCGTGGTCAAAGGAGAGCCTGGGGTCAGGGAATCGGGCGAGCTTGAATTGGTGGAGCTATTTGATGAAGAGGCAAGCCTCATTGCCTCTAATAATGGTATGGTTAATGGTTAATGGTTAAAAGCAAAATAAATGTGCTATCTAATAATGGTATAAAATTGTTGGCCATGATAAGCCTGAAGTATGTTGGGGAGAGAAACGGTCCACCCCTCAGGGTCCCTTGAGGGGTAAGGGCTAGACAACTAAAGCAAGGGAATACCGTGCCCATGGCTCCCTCAGGCCGTTCAGGACTGGCACAAAGTCAGCCTTTCATCCTTTCAGCACGGCTCTCACACCTTAGGAAGTGGATAGTAGAAGGGGTTGGTGAAGGGACAGAAAGGAAAAAGTAGGAGGGGAAAAAAAGACCATGCAAAATTTGTTGAGTCGAGGGCTGAGTCCCAAGGTTGGGGAGTTCCCCAGCATTGGGTCCCAGTCTCCGCCTCCTAAGCCCCCCCACGACAACAACGGGCAAGGGATTGGGGGGGAGATACAGTAGAAACTATCATGATAACAGTGAGATGGAAGACCAGGGTATCTAACTATTATCAGAACTACTTGGATCATCCGAGATTGAATCACGACGTAAAGACGAGGGAATGAATTCACTGTGTGAGTCGACGCAAATGCGATGTTCGAGAACGAGAGTTTGGACGGAGCAATTTATAATACGATAGCAAGATGGACACCAGCTATAAAGACACCAAGAGATATTTAACGGAAGACCGAACTCAAGATATTAAAACCCGAATGCTCTAGATCTAAAGAGAACCTTGACAGGAGCCCAGGCAGTAGTCTCTTCTGCCAGCTACCACATATGGTCCCAAAGGCATATGTGGCGAAACTCATGGAACTTTTGCCGCAAAGCGGCTTTTTTTGAAGTTTGGATTTGGGTAGTTAAACTATAGTTCCACATTTCTCTAGAGGACGCTATATTGCATATGTGTACTAAGGAAGTGGATGTGGAAGTTAAAAAATATTTTGGTATGGGAAGCGGATGGGGAAGCGAAGAGATTTTGCTCAGGGAAAGTTGACCGCTACAGGCGGTTGTACGTCTCTGTTTCCTTGTTTCTTAGATGTAGACTTTATGGAAGACAGTCTACGAAAAATATATATTTTATTTTATTATTTATTATATACACTTTATGGAAGACAGTGTATATTAATTATTTAACATTTGTTTATTAATTTTATATTGTGTACACATAAGTAAAGATTTTATAATACTAACTTATTTTATTGGTTATAGGTAATACTTATAATATAGATGATTACTTGGGATACAAATGCTTAACATAGGTCATGTTATTACCACTGTCTTACAATTATCTCTAGCCTCTCTTCTAACAGAATATCGTATGAAGTTTTATTTTTTAATTTATTAGAGGCAATAAATTTAGTGCCCACACCCTGTAGGTTCTCTGGGGGAAGCCCATACGACAGATACAGGATGTACAGATCCCCCGTCTCTCATTCCACCTTCATATGCATACATACATATGTACATATACATACATACATATGTACATATACATACATACATATGTACATATACATACATACATATGTACATATACATACATACATATGTACATATACATACATACATATGTACATATACATACATACATATGTAGATATACATACATACATATGTACATATACATACATACATATGTACATATACATACATACATATGTACATATACATACATACATATGTACATATACATACATACATATGTACATATACATACATACCTATGTACATATACATACATACCTATGTACATATACATACATACATATGTACATATACATACATACCTATGTACATATACATACATACCTATGTACATATACATAAATACCTATGTACATATACATACACACCTATGTACATATACATACATACCTATGTACATATACATACATACCTATGTACATATACAAACATGCATATGTACATATACATACATACATATGTACATATACATACATACATAAGTACATATACTTACATAAATATGTACATACACATACATATACATATATATACACATATATGTATATGTATATACACACACATATATGTATAAACACATTATATATTAAATATACATATACATATATACATATATAGAGCGGCCGTAAAAATGGTTTACATATTTAACGAAAAAAAAAAAAAAAAAAAAAACGCGTCCGAGCAGAACGTTTATCAGACTTGTCGCCGAATGTTTGTTTTACGCCAGTGAGCAATTGTTAGTGATAGATGAATGATTAAACATATTTTCTGGTTAGAATTTGCCAAGTTTGACAACTTATGATTCTAGTTCAGCCAAACTAAAATTACACAAGAAAACACGTCGTTTCATGTTATGACAGCGAGTGTTTCTAATGCGCGTATCTGCAGATATGAAAAGGCTGCGGTAAATTTAAAGTTTCAACCAGCCTCCGACTCTCGAAACATTTCTTTGTTTAATGGAATCTCCCCTCGTAGTTTAACGTTGCCATGCTGCTGCTTTCCGTCGCATTTGACTCGGGGATAAGTAGCGGAACTTTTATTCCCCGACGGCAAAGTTGATAAAATGTGTAAGATTCGGCTTCGCACTGTATTTAGGGGAGGAATTAGCACGATTTACACAAAAACAACAAAAACACTAAAATAACTTAAAATCGGGTTTACTGAAACTCTATGGCATAAACCATGTTTCACCCATGCAATTACGATATACAAATCTATGGTTAAATATGTGATTAATTTTTGTTTGATTGACGCACCATACAAATGAATCAAATCATGATTGGGCAAAAGCAACTTTTTAGTATAAAAAAGCGTTTCGAAAGTTTCCTGCTGACCGTTTCAAATTTATACATAAGGCTTTATTAATAGTTCCTCAAATAACAACGGTATTTTATTGATTGACTGCGTTAACAATACAAAGCAAACCAAAACAAAAAAATGCTCGTTTGTCGCGCAATCCTTGCGGAACACGCAGTCTCCGTGAAAATTATTCTCAAACAAAAAACTTTTAACACATTTTAGTAACAGAGCTTGCAAACTTTAGTGATGATTGTCGTCAAATATGGTAACCGTTCAATACTCATACTTGTCTTAACATGTAAAATGGAATTTATTGACCTTTGCCTGAGCCGAAAATACTGAGGTCGTGGAGATCCTCAGGCCGCGCAGCCTAACATTATTGCTCCTCCCGCGGAACTACGAAAGTTTTAGCCTGATTTCGTCGCGCGCGGCGACGACACAGTCATTAAACTGCGGTCGGTTGCAATAGCCAAATCGGTAATAATTTGTATTAATACTGCATGTATTATTGTCCTATTAGAAATTTGGGTCATTGTCTTAAGGTTTCATTAGCTAGAATTTCTCAGTTTGTAACACCGTATAACCGTTAAGTTGTCAATAATTGGTCGTTATACATGGTGTCGTTGTCTTACTGTTTAAGACATTAATAATTTATTATCGCTATTTCAGAAGAAATTTGTCTTTGAGTGCGCGAAAAATGGTATTTGTTTTGTAATACGTATTTTTTTTGGACCATATGCATACAAGCAATCAGGTAAGTGTGAACTCTTACCTGATTTTAATCGTTCTCTGAAGAACTATCATCCAGAGGGACTGGGGCAGGTGACTGCAGAATTATTTATTTCCCCCCTTGCGGCGGGTATAATTCTGCCGCTTGTAAAAAAAGGAATGGATCAATGCTTTTTCATGATGTTTAATGAATAAATAGTGGGCCAGGTATTGCGTGATGTAATCGGCCCTAATACCTGGCCGCTTGACCCATTCCTTTAGGTCCTTCCACAACCTTTCAATGTTTTGTGTGTATTTGTGGGTCGTCTGGGTCTACAAAGTTCTCAGAATGATTAATACTCAGATATTTGTAACCATGGTGTTGTAGGTTACGGTAGGCAGCCCATCCATCACTGTATATCACACTGTCTTGTTTTATATATTTCTTAATAAGGGCTATGAGCGTGTCGGCACTGCGGTCAGTGCCAAGAAATGTCACCATGAATTTCTTTACACTGACACGCTCAATACCCCCAAAGACCCACACCTGGCAGAACTGTCTACCCCTATTATATTTTCGGCGCACGAGCAGCGTCTCATCGATCTCAACTATTACACCGACACCTGCTATTGAATTTTGATTTTGTAACCAATATTCGGTTACTTCAGAACAAAAACTACTCCAATCTACGCTAGTTGGCTTAGAAATACTAATACATTTAATAATTTGCGCATGATCCCAGTATTTTTGCAGGGGAATTATTTACAAACAAAATTACTTTAAAAGGTTCCAAATGCCTGTGTAATCGCTGGTCTAGAAAACGCAACTTTTACGCCGTTTCGTCTTTGCATTATTTTCCATCTGCCACAATACCACACATGTCGATCTTCACGATATTTGCAAGGTTAATTGCAATGTGGGCAACTTACCGCTCTTGGCAAAACACCGTGTGCTCTCAGGAATTCTACAGCGTTATCATTTTTGTTTTAAATAATCAGATATAACTTTATATTAATGCGGATCGCAACCTACGCATCGGAGATCCATTTTAAGCAAAAAATTTGTATATTTGTTTTCCTTGCCCACTATACATACGTGTGAAACAAATGGTGGCATGCGATTGGTGTATACCATTTCCTGTAATACTATTGGCTCTCGTGACAATTGTCATGCGCATGTGGTATACAATAAAAGTTTCAAAAAGTTTCTTGCGCAGTTCATGCGGTAACATTGTTGTTTTTTAAAATCGCGAGCAATTCTTCACTTCCATCTTGCCCGTAATATGGACCAGACACAGCGATTTGCGCAGAGTAAGAGATGTCATAATTACTGTAAATACTCGATTTTATGATGGTATTACTCGTGTAGTCAGATTATTTCGAAACAATTTTGACATTATTTATACATGAAATCCACTGCTTTCAACGATTCTAGGCATTGTTCCTTGTGCAAATGAATCATTGAGGAGATATGATCACCATCTCCATCGACAATCTTGATTTGATAGTCCCGATAGCAGGGGAGGGCATGAAGTATAACAGGGGAATTGTGGGGTAAAACAAGACTCCGTGGTTGTTAAACAAAACGTCCTAAACCAACTTCCAACTTAACCTAACACCGTGGTATATATTCCCTAGCTAGGGGGCTCTGCCCCCTGGACCCCAATGGTAATATATACGCCTAGCCAGGGGGCTACGCTTCCTGAACCCCGTGGCAATATACATGCCTAGTCAGGGGGCTCTGCCCCCTGGACACCCATGGTAATATATACGCCTAGCCGGGGGGCTACGCTCCCTGAACACCGTGGTAATATACATGCCTAGTCAGGGGGCTTAGCTCCCTAGACCCCCGTAGTAATATATACGCCTAGCTAGGGGGCATAGTCCCCTGGACCCCCGTGGTAGTATATGCGTCTAGAATTCACACTCGCAATGTAAACAAGATGAGCGACTTAGCCAAAATGGGGGATCTTCTCTTTTCTTTTACGTAAAGCACCCTTGGGAAGCATTTGCACACATATAGCCATAGAAGAACTTTGTCTTGGTTTGTATTGTTCTATAATTTCATGTAGGTTTTATTACCCAACTCTGCCACTACCTTATACTACATATTGTCCGAGAAACAAAACGGGAAACATGTCTCTGGATCGCCAGAACCACACTACTGATAAAATAATATTTAATTGTGAAATCAAACGTACCCGATGTCACTGCCCACAGAAGTTTGAAGGTCCTGCCCTGCCAAATGCTTAAAGGAAACAGAGGAAGTGATTGACAGTGTGTATTGTTCCCACAAAGGAGGCAATTAAGGTAAACAAGCAGTAATGTCGTTAAATTGTTAAGAATGGATAATAGCAATGATAAGGAAAAAATAAATAAAAACGCGTATATATTTAAGACAGCAACCAGAGAGATCTAGTAGCATAAAAACGAGAGGAAAGGTAATGAGAAATATGAAAAAATAGTGATGGAAATAAATAACTAATCGGAAAGGATTTCCAGATTCGTCAACAGAAAACGCGATCATTATAGAAAACGAGACATTATGGACTCGGGTTGGGTGAAGGTGTTGTGGACATAGTCGGTGACATGCAGAGCTTATTTTTGTCATTTCCCGGAAAATATGAGGCCGCTGCAGATTTACCTGCATTGCTTCCTACTCTATTTTTTATGCTCTACATATATGTATGTATGACATTAACTACACATTTTTATTTGTATTATTAGATTATATGTCAAAGTCATTTATCGTGCAATTTTTCTAATGCATTGTAGTACCTGCACATATCAATGAATTGGAATCTTTCCATATGGTGTTTGGTCCTATAGATGTTGGCATCAATACATCATTATACTGTTCATAACCGAATCTTAAATGATGACAGACATTAAACGGGGACAAGGACATTAATATACATTGGTCGGGGGCCACAGGATAGAGAAGGTTGAGACCCACTGTGCTAGGTTTAATGCTGCATAGGGTAGTTGACCGTATGAGGGATGGTGCTGTCCACTGTATTTTTTTTTTCTTTTTTTTTTCATACAGATGGCTGTACAAGTGCTCAGTCACCAAGAAGTCACTTAGTAGGATCTTCTTGAACTCAGCTGATTTCCCTGATCTTTTTTTTTTCTAATGGTATCAATATCGATACTAATATCTTTGATATCATGACTTACAAGAATGTCAGAATACTAACAAAGATTTGAAAAAGGTCTTTCCGAAAATCAAGGCAACGTGTTTGTATAAGGTTTATAGTCTAAAATTATGAGCAAAATATTTTTTCTTTGTGAAATTTTCTGCCTTCAGCACCACTTTATTACTAGGGGTTAACAACCCTTTTCTCTTTAGGACCGAAATAACTATAGTGCAGCTTAGAGTCTACCACAGACCTTACCTATGTATTTTGTAAGTATTCATTTTCCAGAACAAAATAACCATAGCTGTGACATCGTGAGGAGTGCATTGTCAGTAGGCTGATTTCTATATGTTGTAAGTCTTCCTTATCCAGATATGCTGAACTCAAGCCTAGAAATATACAACCCTCCCACGCAACAGCTACCTGGAGTGTATGTTGACCCAGGTAAGGCACATCACTTGGAAGAATTATTCTCCAGGTTAAAATGAAAATTTGTTGTTAATATTCCTACTTTTGATATAACTGGAAATGTTAATTTTTTTTACGACGAGCGATATTTTTAAAATTTAGTTGTTGGTGCAAACGAATATTAAGAGGAATTGAAGTGAATATATGGAAGCTTTTCCTTTGTTCGTTGTTTAAGGTGACAAGTAAACTCTGTCAGTGTGTCTTTATTGATTTTACGGATTCTTGTACTACATGGTAATATAAATAACTGTTTATAGGAAGTTCAGTATATAAGGTAAAAATTAATAAAACTAATATTAGTCAAAAGCTACTTATGCTGTAAATCTGATTTGCCTAATGATTCAGTCTAATACGAACGGAAAAAAGTGAGTAACATCCCATCCACGTCCAAAAATTTGAATAACCCATCTGGAAGACCTATTCGGTATAGCTCCACGTTGAGCCAAAATCATAGTGAAACTAACAAAAAATGGTTAAAGATAAAAAATAAGTAAATAAATAAATAGTTAAATTATAAATTAATAAATAAAACTGGTAAAGGAAAAAAACTCAGTGGGCAAGAATTTCACTCATTATG
>NC_061854.1:30820526-30825526 GCF_019202785.1 Penaeus chinensis
TATGAAAGACGAGGTTTCACAGTCATTCTTTTACAAAGTCCAAAATGCCAGGAAAAAAATAAATAAGATGCTAGGTGAAAAGAGAAAGCTGTACTTGGTCATTTGGCTTTTGTAACAGAACAAAAAATTAAGCTTTAGAGTGATCTTCTCCGTAAAGACTGGAGACACCACAGAATGCAATAAAACAAATGTTGCAAAAAAATATAGAAAATAAAACTATTTGAACGCGAGAGTTGTGTCACGAATGTGTCCCTTTGTAACATCTTCACTGGATAATAAATAAATCAATGGTTTTCCACATCCTCTAAACAAGAAGGAAGATGGACCCAAGAAGCAACCTGGTGCCTGTGCTAGCTTGCTTTCACGCGCCCCGGGAAGATGCACAGAAGTTGCTTTTCTACTGAAAACGTCTTCTACCTCACCGTAAAAAAATGTTTCAATTCATTGTACTTCACTCAAGCACTGTACACTCTCTCCGTTTTGGCTTCGCTTAATGAAATAATCAAGAGATCATCGTCTTCTCCACGTAAAACACAGTTTTGATCTGAACTAGACAAATATAAAGCACATGTAATTCAACAGTAAGAAGATCAGGGCTCCGAGTAGAAGAATGTAGCAATACTTTAAGACTGGACTAGAGGCTACATCATCGAGGAAGTCTTTCAGTCACTGTGGGGCGGCCCCGTTCTGCCTCGACCGCTGCTGGGCCATCACGCAGCGAAGGATCCGGTGCAGGACTTCTAGCCGTCGCAGGAGGGACGTTTCCCGAAGGATGGACAACTGGAGGGGGCAGAGAGAGAACATTATGTAAGTTCGTTTTGTCATTAAGTAGAAAATTAAATTAGTGCAGGTTGTCTTTAAAGAGAAAATAATGTCAGTACATGTCTTGGAATGAAACTGTATTGCTGGCGTTCAAAATTGATCATGGCGTATGAGTTCTGGAAGGCATGATTCCAGAACAGTGAACAAGGCCGTTAGAGATGGAAGTTACTACACGAAGAGAACCGCAAACCTCTAGCCAAGCCACACTACATACCTGGATTCGGGGGTCGAGAGGGAGGATGGCCACGATCCACCACATCCAGGCGGGGCCGTTGGAGAGCGTCCAGTACTCTCCCTCGACGGACGGCATGTGACCATAGTGACTAAGAATCCGTCTTTTGGTCATGGGCTCAATGGACTCGAACCAGCGGGACGCAAGGGTGTGCACCGTGTCGTGCAGCTGCCGAGATTCTCCGAGCTTCGCCGTGGGAATTGCATTGTCCTGGAGAATTGTAAAAGTTAAGACATGTGTGACAACGTAAAGCAAATAGATGTTAATTATTGGATTAGTATGCCGAAATTGACTGCGTGACCATATGACACAAGCTAATTTTCACTTTAGTCCATTTAGCAGATGTCTGACGCCCACCTCGAGGAATTCGACGGCTGCTGTGTTGTACCCGTCTCTAGCACTTTTACTGACGATCTTGAACCGTCTGGACCCGACGGTGTTGACAATGGCCCGTCCGTCAGGCGTGTACTCGACGTCCCGGATTTCCAAGATGGTGCCATAATCGGCATAGCTGTCGATGAAAAGAGACACAGATTAGAATTTTCTTACTGGCAAACAACAACACTATACATATACAAGAATTCGTCCTAAAGCCACATGACAACCCCATTGAGGACGTACCCATTTTCCGCCGTGTCCATGGGCATGCACATGCCGAACTCCCGCGTGCCCGACTCCATGCAGCGCCGGATCATGAGGCGGTAGCGCGGCTCGAACACGTGCAGCGGGCAGGTGATGGTCGGGATGGCGAGGGTGGCGATGAAGACGGGGATCTCGTGGTGCGGGTCCTTCCCTGCGGCCGCCAGCTCGTCCAGCTCGTCGTCGTGCTGCCGCCGCCGGTCCAGGCACTCGTTGGGCATCACCACCTCCATGGCGTGGTGCACGAACTCCGTCGCGGTTGGACTCCTCTCGGACAGGCACTGCGAAGGGAATTAGGGCCAGTTTTAGCTAGGGACTAGCTGTGTATACATCATCATAATTATTTCAGGGTGTGGGTGAGTAACAGAGTTGTTGTAGGGGTATATGTGGGATGATTGTCAATCACTGCAATCGCCTCGTCTCGACTCACCACTTTGATAGACGTCTTGCAGAGCGGGCAGTTGGTGGAGTGGTCGAGGCAGCGGTCCAGGCAGGTGCGGCAGAAGGAGTGGCCGCAGGGGGTCGTCACGGGCTGGTACAAGAACCGGTAACACAGAGTGCACTCGAAGTCGTTCTTCTCCACGTTGCTCATGTCGATGTGCCTCACGTAGCCCGTGCTGCTCTCTGCAAGGGCGGGGACGGACGCGATCAGCGGGGCTTTCAAGGCATTTGGAAGCATATCATGTCAAAAAGGGTTTTGGACAAAGGAGGATCAAGTATGAGGGGAAAGAGAGGGAGGAAGGGATGGAGGGAGGGAGTGAAAGAGCGAGAGAAAACGGGGGGGGGGGGGGGGGGGGGGATAGAAACAAAAAAGACAAGCGGCTTACTTCTGCTTCTCTCCATCTCGTGGCGGTACTTGTCCATGAGTTTTCTGAGCTGCATCTCCTCCTCGACGGGGCGGGCGGCGACGACCCCGGACGGAGGGTTGAGGCGGCCGTCCTCGCTGTCCTCGGAGTCCTCGGAGTCTGACTCGGGGGGGATGGAGGGGTCGGAGAGCGCCGGGCTCAGGCGCTGGTAGCCGTTCAGGCAGTTCCCTCGCCCCTCCAGGCTCACTCTCCGTCTGTTGGTCAGCTTCACCAGCAACCGGTGGAGGGCCTGTTAGGCGAGACGGGACGAATTCAGTAAAGGAGGAACAAACTGACAGAGCGAAATATAACTTACTCCATTCGGACTAAATGAACGAACGTTAGGAAATGGCTGAGTCAAGCCACACGGGTCAGCTCCGGGGGAGGCCTACCTTGGTAATTTCATCTTTAATGCTCCGGAGGCTGTCAGGCTCCTCCAGCACGGCGCACTGCAGCAGGGACACCAGCGCGTCCTCGAAGCGGCCCAGGGAGATGAGGGCCATGGCACGCCGGAAGTAGCCCTTGGCCCACTCGGGGCGGTACCGAATGGCCGCCTCGGCGTCGCTCAGCGCTTCCTCGGCGCGGCCCAGCGTGTGCAGCACGTGCGACCGGTTGCTCAGGAGCAGGTGGTCGTATGGGGCTGCAGGAGAGAGAGAGAGGGGGTTAAAAAGGCAAACTGCACGGGTATTAGAATATGATTAATACAAATGGGACATGTTTTAATTAAGCGCATTCTTATCTAAATATAATGAAATATGCATTTGCGTATTTCATTAAGAGTTCCGTCACTGAAACCAGGTGACTGATTTCGTAATCCCCGAAAGCGGGATCTGACGAGGTCCTTCATTTCTACAGCCCTGCTTGACGCGAGGAAGGCCCAAATGAACCCAAATACACTCGGTGGACCTCACAATGGGATGCAACGAAGGGCAGCGAGATTGGAGCCATGCGAACGGGGTGAGAGAGTGGTAGAAACATGCAGATAAAGACAAACGCATTACTGAGAGATAGTCAATCATCTAGAAAGAAGATACAGCCCGGAAAGAAAAAACAGGAAATGGAACGAGGAAGGAGGTAACGGCAGACAGAGAGAGAGGGCAAGAGGAGGAGGACGAGGAGGAGCAAGTTCATAGGAGCGGCAGTGCCTCGAAAGCAGCCCTGAGAGGCTACGTGCATTTGGGTGCGTGCGTCATGTCCCTCCACGACCTCTCCATGGTACCAGCTGTTCGTTCAACCGAGGGTCTGGCGGGCCCACGCTCTTTGGCATTGCCCTATCCCGTCCACCCATAGCCGCCCTTCAAGAGTGGTTTCCCCGCGGGCACGAGCGGATTAAAGATTCTCGTGCATGCTGACGCTATAAAGGGGTTCCTCGCCCTCTGCCGCACCTATTTGCGTCGCGCCCTTGTTGGGAGCGCCTGCTTTGGATCGGCTTACGTCTCGGGATGCCCTCCGTCGCGCCTGGAGGTGGCAAAAGGGGCTTCGGTGATTTTTTCTTAATACGGTCGCGGGGGCGGCGGCTGAAGATTATGAGTTCCATGACTAGACGCGCGGCGGTAGAGGCAGGGGGAAGGAGTGGGGAGAGCAGAAGGAGGAGGCGGAGGAGGCGGAGGAGGAGGAGGAGGAGAAGGAGGAGGGGCGGGAGGGAGGCAGTAGTCCGGGTCACCATTCAGGGGGGCCACACGAGACAGATATTGATCCCCGGCTGGCAGAAGTGTTCGATGACTGGCACCGGTGGCGTGGAAGGTGTGCGCTTGAGGACCACCACGACCTGGGCCCGGCTGGCAGGGGCGATGCACAGCACCCCGGGGGAGGCCCGTCCGCACAGCCCGCACAAGTCTCAAGGTCGTCTCCTTTGGGCTGCCTTCATGACGTCACGCTTTTCGGCCCGCTGGCTCGAAAGAAAAAAACTGATCCAACTGTCAAGTTCTTATCCGCTTGACAGGCACTCAGTCCCTCGTCCTTGGTCTTCTCCCTTCCCTTTGTCTTCCTGCTTTCTGCTTTCCACGTGTACAACGAGGTCGCGAGCACGGATGCCTCGATACCAGCCTTGCAAGCAAGGCTTTATATTCTTCCTGCCTGATGATGTGGCAACAAGTGCAACGCAGGCTCTTCCACTGCACGGCCAAGCACTTTATATAACGGCGTTATATCACTGGCAGATATTTTCAGAGACTCTTTTTCCCAATATGTTTTTACACTTTCTTTTCTATTTCCCGCATTCGCCAAAGGGGGTGGGGGTGCGGGTGACATAGTTTCAGGGCAGATGACCGCCGAGCAGAGGATGGACACGTGTCGATGTGCACAGGGGGGAAAAAAATAAATAAGAAAAAAAAAAAAAAAAGAGCCTTTTAAAAAACACGCAGCGTGTGTCATGCAGACCTTCACGTGCGGCCGTTACGTAAGAAGGCGACCCCCCCCCCCCCAACCTACCCTCCATTCTGCCGCCCGCACTCCCGCCCTCG
>NC_061854.1:30828026-30830526 GCF_019202785.1 Penaeus chinensis
AAAGAGAGAAAGAGATGGATAGATAGGTAGAGAAAGAGAGAAAAAGAGATGGATAGATAGGTAGAGAAAGAGAGAATGAGATGGATAGATAAGCAGAGAAAGAGAAAGAGGAGGGGGGAAGGAGTAGGTGGGGGGAGGGGAGAAAGAGGAGACGAAAGAGGAGGAAATAAAAACAAACAAAACAAAAATAAGAATAGGAAAATGCACGAGAGGGGAGAGGGAGGCACCTTACATAAACAAACCTCTACTCAGCGACCGGCGACGGGACTGCCAGTCGTACGACGTTGCAAGTTTTCCTCCCCCCCTCCCCTCCCCCATCCCCTAATACATCTCGCGCCCGGGAAAACCACTTTGTTTGCAATATTTTCTGACCTACATCCCCTGCCAACCGCCGATTGCCAGCCACCGTACGATACCCTGCGACATCTGCCTCCCCCGCGATGACCAACCTACATTTCAACTTACATAACTCAAATCTGCGTACGTGTCGGACGGGTGGACTGGCTTGCTGGCGGGCTCTGCTCTCTTGTATTGTTATTTCTGATCACTTATTTGCTTTTTTTTTTAAATACCTGAATTAAGAAGATTCCCCGCACCCGCAGAAATATAAGAATTCCCGTTGGATCGTGAAGTTGAACATGGAGACTGGACGGATTTTTGCCACGTGTGTGTTGAAGCAGTATTCCCCACGGCCTTCTTTCTCCACCTGCTTACGTAATTCGCTCACAATGTCCACTCATGCCACCCCTTGTCTGTATGTGTGCCTGTCTGACTTGCTGACTCTGTCTTTGTCTGTCTATCTTAGGTGTCGGTCGGTAAAAAACAAGCAAAATCGAACGCAGTTAGTAGATTGCCTAGGATACCTTGTATGCTGCTATACCACCCTGCTTTTACATTACTTTTCAGACATAATTAGTTCGTATTCGCCCGCATCTCTCTCATTTCCCTGGTGTATCTTCTTCCTCTCCCTTTACCCTTTCTTCCTCTTCTCCCACTTCGATCTCTAGCTCTTCCCCTTTTCTAATATCTCCCTCTCCCCCTATCTTCCCTACTCCCGCCCATTTTCTGTCGACTTCCCGCCCGCAAATACTAGCGATCAAACATTGACCTGTACCTATACAAGACTCAAATGCAGTGATCCCGGAAGCATGATGGCGTAGGGTGGTCATCATAACAGGAATAAGACACCAATAAAGCTTCTAATGCAACGGATTAACAATGTAACCTAAAGCCTAAATGTATGTATTTCTGCGGCTGCGGGGAAATCTTCTTAAATCAGGTATACATTTGTTTTCTTTTATTTTCATTTTTTTTCAAATTCTGTAAATTTCCAAGACAGAATAAAACTCGATCTCCTCTCTCTTCTTACAGAAACAGACAGACAGACTGACACAAACATACACACATACTACAAAGACAATATATACGCTATCCCGAGGTAGCGTATCTGTTCCCTTTCACATTACCTAAGTCCTATTAAGGCTTCACTCGTTGCTATGGTAACCCCCCCACCTCCATCAACAAGTTGTCAGGCGACGTAGCCTAAGGCCTTTGGCAGCATTTCCAGCCTATTTCTTCGGTCAAGTTTACCAGGTACTAGTATCGTTCTAACTTCGATCTATTTTCCACGGCAGTAACGCCAACTGTAACTTTCCCCTCGACTGTAACCTGTTTCACATTGCTACACTGAACTAAATCTCATTATTCTCAGTCTAACCCCCTCTTTTTGGGCGTCGACTTTCCGCTCTGTTTGAAGTTCGATTACCATTCTTTTTTTTATGTAAGGGTAAAACTTTCTCCTCTTCCGATTTATCTTCGTATAGACATTGTCAGCTTTTTCTCTCTGAATATTTCGTTGGTTCACTGACCTGAAGCCTGATATTTGTGGCGACAAATAAATAAGTCTAAAAATGCCCACAAAAAACGCACTCATCGGCAGCTCTCAGACCAGCGTTCTATTTCTCGCAAACCGCCGCCGGCGTCATGCACTGCAAGATGAATGAACGGATGAAACATGAAAGAAAGACGAATGAGAGAGAGAAAAGAAAGGGACAATACATCAATGAAATGCAATGTAACAAACAAATACAAACAAAGAGTGAAACAAAATAACAAAACAAATACAAGTACTAAGCTACAAGGAACTAACTGTTACTCGGCACGCCTCACTAATGACCAACAACAGCCACATGGGCCTTGTACAACAGACCTCCCGTCCAATGATCAATGTCAAGGTCGACTCTTCGCCAGCGCCTCGTGGGGAGGGAGAGGGGGAGGGGAAGGAGGTAGAACAAGGGGACAAGAGGAGGAGGGGGAAGAAGAGGAGGGATGAGGTGGTAGGAGGAGGACAAGGAGGACAAGGAGGACAAGGAGGACAAGGAGGACAAGGAGGACGAGGAAGAGGAAAATGAGGACGAGGAAGAGGAAAATGAGGAGGAGGAGGAGGAAGAGGAGGAGGAGGAAGAGGAGGAGGAGGAAAAGGAGGAGGAGGAAAAGGAGG
>NC_061854.1:30835526-30838026 GCF_019202785.1 Penaeus chinensis
AGATTTTCCTGTGAAATAGTTCATAATGAATGAACCGGAATTCAGCATCGTGTGGATTCGGAAATCATCACGACGTAAATTAATATGAAACTAAGTACTCATAGGTTGAAAAACTACAGAGGAATTAGAGTACAAAAGAGAAAGGTTAGGCATGAGTGAGGCGAGGCGCACGCAGTGTGAGCGCGAGACAGATGTTAGCTGAGGGGAAATCTCGTTTTCTATGAGGGGAGGAACACAGGTGTTCGCGAGGGAGAAAATCAGACACTTCACTTCACAGGGGATTTCCTAAACAAATGAGAACAGCGAGGATAAAGAAACTCACCTTGAGGTACTGGCAGGGCAGTGTTGATCGATGTTGCAGGCGTCAGGCAACTGCAGGAATTGATGAAGACTGCGACAGGTGTTGAAATACTGTGCGCTGAGGGTAGATGTCAGCTCGGCAGGGAAGACTGGCTTCGTGCTTGATGTCAGGAAATCGCAGCTGTTTCGTGAGATGAAGTCTTTCAGTGACAGATGTCGACAAAGGTGTGTCTGCTTGCAGGAGTCGATAGATTTTCTTCAGAGTGGCTTCGCGTAGTGCGATATCTTCGGAGGGTTCGTGTGGTGCGATAATCCCAGTGCGGTGCCACCAATGTAATGATGTGGTGGTCTTACCTCTGCGTTATGCCACCCAGTGTGATGTACTGTGGTGGGCTTATCCTTTCTCTCTGTCTCTCTCTCTCTTTCTTGTGTGGTGGTACTCTGGATATGAAGTGAAAGTGAAAGTTGTTGCTGCTTCTAAGTTTTATTTCACGGGAGTGTGGTAGGTGGGATACAGAGGACAGGCAAGGCAGGGGCGCTCAGGGAAGAGCGGGCGACCTGCCCGGCCCGCTGTGGCGAGCGGTCTGTCTGAACTGCTCAGACATTTCTATGAACAAACTTCGTTTTGGAACATTTCATAATGGAAAACATGAAATAATTTGAATGAACATAAAAGTCCGATACATATGGTCACATGATGGTTTCGTGGTGAAGGAACAAGGGTACCTTATATACGGTTGTATGTAAGAAGAGTTATGGTGTTTACAAGACTAAAAAGCTTCGTGATAAGGAGACACATATTGCTGAGTATTCACAAAACATAAAGACATTTGAATATCGACAATGATAGCAGTAATATACTTTGTGATTCAGAATAAGTATTTTCTAACGAACATTTTGAGTATAAACAACACATAGTTATACACATAGACATCAGAATAATAGCATGGAAATTGTTCACAAGCAATAAGGGTTGAATTAGCGTGTTCTAAGGTCACTTTGTCATCATGATAGCTGTAGGCCTGTTGGAGGCGGCTGAGGACAGTGGAGTTACTGTGAGATAAGTAACACATGGCTTTTCTGGTATGTGAGACGAAAGAGATCACGAGAACAGGTCACTAAAGAGAGAGAGAGAGAGAGAGGAGAGAGAGGGAGGAGAGAGAGGGAGGAGAGAGAGGGAGGAGAGAGAGAGGAGAGAGAGAGAGAGAGAGAGAGAGAGAGAGAGAGAGAGAGAGAGAGAGAGAGAGAGAGAGAGAGAGAGAGAGAGAGAGAGAGAGAGAGAGAGAGAGAGAGAGAGGAGAGAGAGAGAAAGAGAGAGGAGAGAGGAGAGAGAGGAGAGAGAGGGAGGAGAGAGAGGGAGGAGAGAGAGGGAGGAGAGAGAGGGAGGAGAGAGAGAGAGGAGAGAGAGAGAGGAGAGAGAGAGAGGAGAGAGAGAGAGAGAGAGAGGAGAGAGAGTGAAGGAGAGAGAGTGAGATGAGAGAGAGGAGAGAGAGAGGAGGGAGAGAGGAGGGGGAGAGGAGGGAGAGAGGAGAGGGGAGAGGAAAGAGGGGAGAGGAAAGAGGAAAGAGGAGAGAGATGAGAGAAGAGAGGAGACAGGAGACAGGAGAGAGGAGGAGAGGAGAGGAGAGGAGAGGAGGAGAGGAGGAGAGGAGAGAGGAGAGGGGAGAGGGGAGAGGAAAGAGGAAAGAGGAAAGAGGAAAGAGGAAAGAGGAGAGAGGAGAGAGGAGAGGAGAGAGGAGAGGAAAGGAAGGAAGGAGATGAAAGAGAGGAAAGAGGGAGGAAGAGAGAAGAAAGACAAAGGAAAGAGAGAGGAAAGAAGGAGGAAGAGGGAGGAAAGAAGGAGGAAGAGGGAGGAAAAACAGAGGAAAGAGAGAGGAAAGAGTGGAAAGAGAGAGGAAAGAGAGAGGAAAGAGAGAGGAAAGACAGAGGAAAGACAGAGGAGAGAGAGAGGAAAGAGAGAGGAAAGAGAGAGGAAATTGAGGAAGAGGGAGGAAAAACAGAGGAAAGAGAGAGGAAAGAGTGGAAAGAGGGAGGAAAGAGAGAGGAAAGAGAGATGAAAGAGAGAGGAAAGAGAGAGGAAAGAGAGAGGAAAGAGAGAGGAGAGAGAGGAAAGAGAGAGGAGAGAGAGGAGAGAGAGAGGAAAGAGAGAGGAAAGAGAGAGGAAATAGAGAGGAAATAGAGAGGAAAGAGAGAGGAAATA
>NC_061854.1:30860526-30865526 GCF_019202785.1 Penaeus chinensis
GTCTGCTCAGATCATATACGTAAGCTATCACGCACGCTTGAGATCTTATATAAAGGTCACAGGATATGTATAACACAGCTTAAGGAAAGGAGAGGGATCGTGGAGCTTCTAAGTAATGACTGGTCGGAAAAAAGTCAGTTAGCGAGAGATACGGAAGGCAATGTTGTTTTGTTGTGAGTGGGTTTGTTTATATAAATAACTAATTACGATACCAATGCTGAAGAGACACATTGCCTCAATATGGAGTGAAATTTCAATCCATTTTGGGGTAGTATTTTTTTTTTTTTCGTTTTTGTGTACACGTTAGGTTGCTTGTTGTATTTTTACGCACACAAAGACAACCCACACACACAAGCACACACAAACACACACACATCAGGGACGATGGAGACAACATTGACAATGACAGGGAGAAAACTATTTCCTTACACTTCCTTCAATCTATCTTACCAAGTGAAGTTACACAACACAAACTCGTTTACATAATTCAACATTATTTGGAAACCCAAAGAAAACTCAGCCTTTTGAAATTGCCTCTTCTATACTCGAGAACTTTCTACCCAAATGGAGAAGCTCTTAACACTTGCATAACGTGGGTCCTTGGCAGCCTTTGAGTGCGCGGGGCATTTAAGGACATCCGGCATTCTTGAGGAATATTCGCGTCGTTGATAAGGGCTGGAGCATGAATACGCCTTAGAGTACATAACAGACACAACATGAGGTCAAATGCACCCTTATGCAATGACTCGGTTTTATGTAATTGCAGACAACATGAGTTTTTTTTTTCCGTTTGTTTTTTTAAATCTAGTTTTGGGTTCGTCTGCGGGTAGCTGAATAGTTTACGAAGAAGGACTTTAAGATATCAAGCTAGTTTTGTTTGTTAGATTAAAAAAAACAATAATAATCCTCGTTTGGATGAATTTATTTGCCAATAAACTTTGCGCAAGTGATAGTATTTTATGACTAAAATAAAATATTATAGGCAGTAAACATGAACAGGCAAAGGGTACATGATATAGATATTTTTTTATATACACAATATGCATCTATAGATAAGATAGTGAGAGAGAGAGAGAGAGAGAGAGAGAGAGAGAGAGAGAGAGAGAGAGAGAGAGAGAGAGAGAGAGAGAGAGAGAGAGTGAGAGAGAGAGAGAGTGAGAGAGAGAGAGAGAGAGAGAGAGAGAGAGAGAGAGAGAGAGAGAGAGAGAGAGAGAGCGAGAAAGAGAGAGAGAGAGAGAGAGAGAGAGAGAGAGAGAGAGAGAGAGAGAGAGAGAGAGAGAGAGAGAGAGAGAGAGAGAGAGAGAGAGAGAGAGAGAGAGAGAGAGAGAGAGAGAAAGAGAAAGAGAGAGAGAGAAAGAGAGAGAGAGAGAGAGGGAGAGAGAGAGAGAGAGAGTGAGAGAGAGAGAGAGAGAGATGGAGAGACAGAGAGAGAGACAGAGACAGACAGACAGAGAGAGACAGACAGACACAGAGAGAGAGACAGACAGACAGACAGAGACAGACAGACAGACAGACAGACAGAGGGAGATATAGACAGACAGAGAGAAACAGACAGACAGGGCAGGAGGGAAATAGAAAGACAGTAGGAAAAAAAGGAAGGGGGAGAAAAGGGGGCGTGGGGAGGGAAACAAATGGAAAGGAAAAAAGAGAGGAAGGGGGAGAAGAAAAGTAATTGAAGAAGAAGAAGAGCGAGAAGACATGAAAGAGAAGACATGGATGCACACACACACACACACACACACACACACACACACACACACACACACACACACACAGAGAGAGAGAGAGAGAGAGAGAGAGAGAGAGAGAGAGAGAGAGAGAGAGAGAGAGAGAGAGAGAGAGAGCAATAACAGAGTTCAACTTCTTCAAAACAGTTTAATATAAAACCTCCCTCTCTCTCTGTCTCTCCCTCTCTCTGCCTGTCTCACATTATCTCTCTCCCTGTCCGTCTGTATGTTTGTCTCTCTCTCTCTCTCTTGATAATGCCCCTCCCACTTGTGACTTTTACTAACCCATCTAAGGAACCAGGACGAAAATGATAAAACAAATCTCATTAAATATCTAATAATAGAACTTTTAAAAAATAAATCAAAGAATCAAATTCATTAAATATCAAATATCAAAATTTAAAAAATAACACTATCAAATCTCATTAACCACTACACAACAAAACAATCACAATAAAAATGATCACAAAAATCAAATTTTATTAAATATCACGTCTCATAATTTACCTTAATTTCTGGGGCTTCTAAACCGCTGACTAAGACCAGTCATCGTCCACCTGACTGGCAAAATCGGGCAATGACAGAGAAAGCATAGAAGCAGTGGCTGCAGGAGAGTCCCATGACTCGCAAGTTGGTGGGGGTCTGGCTCAGGCTTCCCAAGCATCGTCGGTTGAATTAAGGACCGCCAGTCAGGTGGGATAGACGTTTGGTCTGGGTGTCATCTAGCAAGTGAATCGGATCGTGTATAGAGACAGGTAGAGAAAATGGAGAAATAGATACACACATTTATTTATATATGGATATGTATGTATGCACACACACACACACACACACACACACACACACACACACACACACACACACACACACACAGACATATATCGGAAGGCTCTGTAGCCCAGAGGTAACGTCCCTTACTCGGAGGCCGACGGCCGTGAGTTCGATCCTCGCGAAGCCAAGCTAGAGAGGTTCACGCGCAGGCGCCGTTGGTAACAATTTTAAGACTGCCACGATGGTCCAGTGGTTAGAGCACTAGACTCCGAACCTCGTGGTCCCGAGTTAAATTCCCCGTCGCGGCGGTCGTAAAAATGCCTACGCTCTTACTGCTGGCTCGAGCCCGAGAAAGCGACATATCGCCTTGAGAAGTCAGACGCAGTTGTCGAAGGAGAAGTCATCGCCGTGGCACAAGTGTTAGCGCGCCGAACCGAGGTTAATAAGGAAGTGAGCGAATTGAGAGAGGCCTATGTCCTGCAGTGGAATGAATGGCTATGGAGAAAAAAAGAAAGAAAGAAAGAAAGAAAAGAAAGAGAGAAAGAAAGAAAAGAAAGAAAGGTAGATAGAAAAGAAAGAAAGAAAAGAAAAGAAAGAAAGAAAGAAGAAAAAAAAATATATATACCTATATATCAGAGAAAAAAAAGAAAAAAGAAAAGAAATAAAGAAAAAAAGAAAGAAAAAAAGAAAGAAAGAAAAGAAAGAAAGAAAAGAAAGAAAGAAAAGAAAGAAAAGAAAGAAAGAAAAGAAAGAAAGAAGTAAAGAAAGAAAGCAAGAAAGAAGTAAAGAAAGAAAGCAAGAAAGAAGAAGAAGAAAAAAGTATATATATACACATATACATCAAAGAAACGTAAACCCATGGATGCAAGTGATGAATGGTGTTCCAAGCAGATGATGATGCGTTAATAGTTTATGTCTAGAATATCAAGAAGCTGAGAGATGTCCTCATTAGCCTGAAGTCAATGGTCAGGACCATCGTCTCGTAAAAGACACTGCTAACCAGAGACGACAACAAGAAACCACTGTCGTCCTCAGCTGCCTAGTCAATTTTTGTCGGAATGTCACAGCATAATAGAGTAAAAACCTCAAGAATGGTAGGAAATAGAGTTTAAATGTATGTATGTAAGTATATATATATATATATATTAATATATATATATATATTATATATATATATATATTCATATATATACACACACACACACACACACACACACACATATATATATATATATATATATATATATATATATATATATTCATTAAGAAATACACATATACACAAACATATCTGTGTGTGTGTACACACACACACACACACACACACACACACACACACACACACACACACACACACATATATATATATATATATGTATGTACACAATGAGGAGAGAGAGAGAGAGAGAGAGAGAGAGAGAGAGAGAGAGAGAGAGAGAGAGAGAGAGAGAGAGAGAGAGAAAGGGAGAAAGAGAGAAAGAGAGAAAGAGAGAGAGAGAGAGAGAGAGAGAGAGAGAGAGAGAGAGAGAGAGAGAGAGAGAGAGAGAGAGAGAGAGAGAGAGAGATGCTCTTTAATAGTTATTTTCTCATAGTTAATCATTTAAGAGTGAGAAAAAAATCTTTAAAGAAATGTATTAAGAAAAATAACTTGCACTCTTACGCAATCTCTCGTTCCGCTGAAACATGTTCTGGCTTCGAGTCAGTTAAAAAGTTTTTATTTTATTTTTTTTATTATTACTATTATTTTCTTCTTCTTCTTGGGGGGGGGGGAGGGTTCCAGCTCATCGATCTATACATTATGAAATATCTCAAATCTAAAATATAGAATCTACGATCCTCAGTGAAAAAAAAAGCGATCGGAAATTGACCAAAATGACGAAACCTTGGACACGTAAGTACTTTTCACTCCCTCTCCATTATTCGTACATTACTATTAAACTGGAAGAAAAAAAAACTATCGTTCGTCTATAGCTTATATAAGAAAAAAACTAACAAAAAAAAAAAAAAACGAGTGACTGTGAAGTGTAAAGCCACGGTGTTGTACTGAGCTTCAGTAGTTTTTCATGTAGGGTACGCTATGAAGTCTACTAAGTGTTGCATAGTAACAAATCAGAAGGAGTATGAGAAGGAGGGGAGAAAAAAGAAAGGGGGCAGGGGGAGGAGAGGGAGGAGAGGGAGGAGAGGGAGGAGAGGGAGGAGAGGGAGGAGGGGGAAGGGAGGAAGGGGAAGGGAGGGAGGAGAGGGAGGAGGGGGAAGGGAAGGAGGAGAGGGAGGGGAGGGAGGGGAGGCAGGAGAGGGAGGGGAGGGAGGAGGGGGAGGGGAGGGAGGAGGGGGAGGGGAGGGAGGATGGGGAAGGGAGGGAGGAGAGGGAGAAGGGGGAGGAAAGGGAGGAAGGGGAAGGGAGGGAGGAGAGGGAGGGGAGGGAGCAGAGGAAAGAGGGGGAGAAGAGAGAGGAAAGTAAGGAGAGGACGGAGAAGGAGATGAAGGGGAGAGGGAAGGGGA
>NC_061854.1:30903026-30910526 GCF_019202785.1 Penaeus chinensis
ATATATATATATATATATATATATATATATATATATATATATGTATGTGTGTGTGTGTGTGTGTGTGTGTGTGTGTGTGTGTGTGTGTGTGTGTGTGTGTTTGAGTGTGTGTTTGTGTGTGTATGTGTGTGTGTGTGTTTGTATATACATATACATATCGTATACATATATGTATATATTACATATCATACATATTATCTATTTATCTATCCATCCATACATTTATCTATATATCTATATCTATATATATATATACATACATACATGCATACACATACGCACACACATGTTTATACATATACATCTCTCTCTAAATGTCTAAATATAATATCTATCTATCTATCTATTTATCTATCTATATATATATGATATATATACACTGTATATATCATATATATACATATATGTATGTACATGTATATATATGTATATATACACACATACATACGTAGTTATATATATACACATATATATATATACACATGCATACGTATTTATATATATACATATATATACATACATATTTATATATACATATACATATACATATACATATACATACACATACACGCACACACACACACACACACACACACGCACCCCCCCCCCCCCCACACACACACACATACACACACACACACACACACACACACACACACACACACACATATATATATATATATATATATATATATATAGGCAAGTGTGTATATATATATATATGTAAGTATATATATATATATGCATATATATATATATATATATATATATATATATGTATATATATGTATATATATATGTGCATATATATACATGTATGTATATATGTATATCTATCTATCTATCTATATATCTATGCATATATATACATATGCATATATATATATATATATATATATATAATTGCATAAAAAAAAAAAAAAATATATATATATATATATATATATATATATATATAATACATACATATATATCACGTTTAACAGTAGACCTACAGAAAGGTTTAGATAAAGGGAGCAGACCAGATCGTGAACCCTGACCTAACCAAATCACGGCCGAAGTTCCCAGCCTCCTGCCGCTCGAGACAGCGTGGCAACCCCGTCTTGCAGTTGCAGCCGAATTTGCGTGTTGCCAGACGTCGCCGAGACTGAAGGGGGGGGGGTGAGTTCCAGGTAGTGCTGACAAAAGGTTTCGTGTAGTTTGATTCAGTTCCGATCGATATTATAGATTATCGGATTTTATTTATTTATTAATTTGCCTATTTTATTAATATAACTGTTTGAATGCAAGGTATGTTGTATGTTTGTTTGTTTTGTGTTGTTCTTGTTGTCGAAAATACGAAATGTTATTGTATTTTTTGAGTGTATTACTATTACTTGATACCTGAATGCTCTGATATCACGGTTAATTTCAAGGGAATTTATTTAAAGTGTATTACGTAAAAGGTATTGATCTCAAACACTCACAAAGGAAGTAATCCCAGTGTCCTAACCTGTTCATACCGGAAATAAGTAGGGTGGACCTTTGTATGGTTTCCTTCCCATCCCCGTCCCTCCCTCCCTGTAAAGTGTTTTAATTTCTGTCGCTGGTTAGGCAGTGATAGTGGTTACACGGCTTGACTCTTTTATTCTTAGAATACAGTGAATGGAGTAGATGCGAATTTGGGTGTTTGGCCAGCTAGCCCTAGTGTAGGGGGGGGGGGGGGGGAACTTGGGCACGGTGACTTCTGGAAGCGGACTGAGGGGTCAGACGAGGTCAGCTATAATCGTCATTCAGGCCGCTCTGAGGTGATGGTTCCAAACTGACCTAAAGCCACGTGTAAAAACATCCACGTGGTCTTCTGGTCTAATGACTTACACGAATCGTTCTTATGTGCACACCTTACTCCCTTCTCCCTCCTTAACCATTTCCATTTCCCTTTCTCCCCTCTCTCCATCTTTCTCCTTCCCCAGCTCCCTTCTTCTCTCCCCCCCCTCCCTTGCCCTCCCTCTTCATCTCTCCCTCCTTCTCCCACCCCGTCTCCTTCCCCTTCTCCTCTCCCCCTGCCTCTCTTCTCTTCCTCCTTCTCCCACTCCCTCTCCCACCCCTCTCCCTCCTCCCTCCCCATCACCTTTCTCCCCTCCCCCTGCCCCTCCTATCTTCCCTCCCTCTTCATCTCTCTCTCCTCCCACCCGCTCCCCCTCCTTCTCCCTCTCCCTTCTCCCACCCTTCCACCCCACTCCCCCCTTCTCCCTCTCCCTTCTCCCACCCCTTCACCCCACTCCCTCCCTTCCAGCCCACCCTCTCCCTCTTCCCTCCTGTAACCCTTCCCTCATATATCCAATTGATCAATGACCTGACACGCCTATATTTCTGTTTCGTAAGTATACCTTTGGGGTCTTTTGTAATTCCTTAAAGTATGCATCTTAAGCTGGAATTGGAGGTCGGAGGAAAGTGACTGTTGCACTATAGCACGTGGCCTTCTTATTGTTGCTGTTATAATTATCATCATTATTATCATCATCATCATCGTCACCATCCTCCTCCTCCTTCTCCTCCTTCTCCTCCTCCTCCTCCTCCTCCTCCTCCTCCTTTTCCTCCTCCTCCTCCTCCTCCTCCTCCTCCTCCTCCTCCTCCCCCTCATCATCATCATCATCATCATCATCATCATCATCATCATCATCGTTGTTAGTCATTATACTTTTTTATTAGTATTACGTGACAAGTTCTTAGTTAGAACACGCTAGAAGTAAGCTGATTATTTACCAGGAAAACATTACCAATACAAACCATCACTTATAATTATTGAACACGATACACCTTTTCCTTATTTCAACATTGCACAATGACTTGCTTGGTTCCAGTGACGTGATAAGATTTTTTTAACATGTCTACGACCTTATCTATCATACTCTCAAGTCGGTGCTTTGATATCTTATCTCTGTTATCTTCTCATCTTCTATCTCACTGCAGCTGTGTTGCTTGTTTGGAACGTCTTTGCAATAGATACTGCAACATTATGGGAAATTATTAATGATACGACGTTTAGTTTGATACATAAATGCTAATGATATTACTTTTTATTATTTACCTTGAATCTGATTATGGGTATTAATATCATCCTTACTTTGATTGTCATAATTACTATTATATGATATTGACAATAGTAATAGTAACAGCAATACTACTGTTGTTAAAATTAATGATAATAATAGCTCTAATAACAACAATAAAACAATAAAAAACATTAAAAACAATAATGTCGATAGTAATAAATATAACAAGAACAACAATAATATTAATGGTGATGATGATGACGATGATGACGACGAGAGTGCAGATAATGAGGATGATGATGAAGATGAAGATGAATCAAACTCAACTATAATTTTGAAATGAATTTAATGATACGAACTTAAACACAAACACAAGATCATGCATACAAAAACGAAATGAAACTTAATCACAATAAAAAAAGAAAAGAAAAGGGAAAAAACATGACGTTTCGAGACAGAGTATACACCTTATCAAGTGTCTATTTTTATATAACGCTTTGATTTATCTTTGCTTAATAGAAAAACAAATCCAAATTGTCGACCACGAAGCACATCTCTTCTTATAAATTGGTGTTATTAGCTTCTCTGATCTTAAGGTTGGGTGAACAGCGGACAAACACGATATGCAGTGTGCCTTTATGTTACGTACGATGAAACTGAAATTCAGTTTATATTCGCCTGAAAGAATACGCAAGGTTCGTCCTCAATGGTATTCAAGGTTTCAATGGATTATGATGATAAAGGTGAAAAGATGGAGACGATATTGCTGCATTTGGAAATAAAGTTGCAAGCTCCATATCACTTTCAGGAAGAATAACATTAATATTAAGGAACAAAATGGATTGTTTGAGGCCCTTTGTCTTCATGTGTAACAGAATAATTATGTTTATACAATACAGCCTAAACAATTTAGATTTTAGCCTAAGGATAGGTGTGTGTAGCCTCAATGCACGGTTGTTTAAGAGTGTTAATTATAGTATCTAACGTTTTAATTTCTGGTAATACAATTATCATATGCATTAATTTGTAATTCTCTGTCTGTCCAATGAGTTCTAGTATACTGAGTACAGTATTGATAGGAATTAATACATAGTAAGAGTATTTTATTGCTGCTATCAGAGGCTAAAAGAGAGAGAAAAAAAAACGTTCTGTATCAAATAATATAAACAGTTCTACGGCACTACACCTGGTTCAGTTTACATAATATCAAACAATGATTTTGATCACACAGACCTACACCTTACTAACAGACTCATCTTGCATGTCAGTCTCTGTAGTGGGACAGATCACAGGGCAGAATATACCTAGTTGTCATGCAACCCAATGTACACCGCGGCCGTGGTTGGGCAACAAGATCAACTGACATGACATGCCAGATCATAAAGTGTCATACAGCAGACAAGTCGGCAAGTTTTCCTCATGCAGTTCAAGCAGAAGTAACCGGTCTTGTTATGGGATTGGTTGCGAGATGAAATAAGGTAGCTTGCAACTTGGCCCAGTCATAGTGTATATGATTTATGATTGTATCTCAGCATGCACGGCCGTGACTGGTCTTTTGGGAATATGCTTGATTATGTATCTTTTGCATGCTTGATTTTGCGTCCCGGTGAAATCCTAGACATGGATTTATTATTATAGATATTTCGTATTTTTCTCTGTCCATGCCTATTACCTGAGGATCTAAACATGCTATCGCATTAATTCTAATGAATATAGCGAGTAGTTTATTTTTTCAATGGTAACTGTTTTTCAATAGAATCTCATTATGGTGTTTTCTATTCATGGTTACTTAATTATGAATCACTAGTCATTGTGCTCTCTGTCTCTCACCTCGTCTGTCTGTTTCGCTCTTTTTCCCATACGCAAGAAGACATACATTTTGAATAATACAGGGAAAACTCATGAACAGACATGGACACACACACACACACACACACACACACACACACACACACACACACACACACACACACATACACACACACACACACACACACACACACTCACACACACACACACACACACACACACACTCACACACGCACACACAAAGTAGGGCCGTGTGTCGCGTGGTTGGTTCACGTAACACCACGTGGCCAGTGACCGCAGGCTGATGAATCGTATCTATTTAATCTCCAGAATCTATCTTTTCTTAGTCATATTTTCTCGGTTCTCTTTCATTCTATTTATATAAAAAAAAGTATTGCTCTTATCATGACATTTGAAATTAGTGATAAGACTGTAGGTAAAAGACAGAGTAATGAGAGACAAGTGCAACATTCATTATCACTATTACTCCTTTTACGAAATGATAAAAAATACACGTGTGTTATAGAAAAACAAAATCGTTTAGAGAACGTTTGGAAGCGAGGTATTGTGGAAAGCGTTTTCTAAGAAGCTCACGTAAAGAATGAGATCAAGATAAATTCCCGGAATTTAGAGAGAGAGAGAGAGAGAGAGAGAGAGAGAGAGAGAGAGAGAGAGAGAGAGAGAGAGAGAGAGAGAGAGAGAGAGAGAGAGAGAGAGAGAGAGAGATAGAGAGATAGAGAGATAGATAGATAGATAGATAGAGAGAGAGAGAGAGAGAGAGAGAGAGAGAGAGAGAGAGAGAGAGAGAGAGAGAGAGAGAGAGAGAGAGAGAGAGTGAGAGAAAGAGAGAAATTGAGAGAAATCTCGGAATATATAAAGCATTAACATGTCCCTTGTCCCTCGCTCTCGTGTTTTCTTTTTTCATCTTAAATTACTTAAATACGATACATTACAACGAGTACAGGCACCAGAGACGGATCCCGGACAGAGAGGTATATGAGAAGCATCACCTATTTGGCGCTGGCAGGAAGGCCGTTACAGGGTGGTCGAAAGTACGGCTGGTTTTCCCTAAACGTTTTAGTTGTTTTGTATAGAATTTTGCGTTTCTTCTTCTTCAGCAACACTTACCACTTCACTTAAGAATATGAAAGATAGCTACTGAACCACTCAGATACTCGAATTAAAAGCATGATTCGATTTTGAAATTGTGTTTCATAATGACCTACCTCACGTGTCTGACCGACTTGTTCTGCGCCACCCTGTAGCAACGTCACTTGGGTCGCTGTGTGGGAGGGATGCCTTTATCTCCTATTTTTGGCTTTCCTAGAAGACTTGCCTTTATTATATTCTCATTAAACAATAGTCTGGGATCATTTAGCACCTACGAAGCTACATTACACAAAGAAACTACAGCATCGCATCAAAATAACAAAGAACAGATGGGCTGATGTTTATTTTCATGCGGCGTCCCCACCCGGGCTGGGTTAGAAGGGTCTGCCGAAAAGGATGAATCATGTAACTGCACTTCAAATTAATCTCTTTGCTATTCATTTCCTTAATGTTATAAAGCAATATCCAGCACTAAATCGGGTCTCTCTCCCCGCATAGCCGAGCATCTAGACCTCAAACCTAAAGCAAGTTGTAATTTCGGGGTTCAGGGAGTCACGTGTCAGACAACCCGGGCACGTGACGTTATATAAGCCTGACTGCAAAACACGTGCCGGTCCTCTCTCGCTCGTAGTATGTAACGGAGTCTCTCTCGTGTGCGATTCTGTGGCTTTCATACTAAGAGTACGTTTTGCGAAAGGTTTTAAGAAATAAAAACAAGAAGTGGACTTAAAATTTCGATTGTTTTATGGTAGAATTTAAATATATAGAGAGGTTTGAGAGACAGGCCTTTAAATCTGAAGGTATGCGCACGCACCTGTCGCTTTTTTCCCTCGCTCATGGCCAGCCTTTTACATTGTGCTTTTATAACGGATACTTTCTAATGTTTCTCTCTCCCTCAAGCGGAAAGGTCTTGCGTGCAGAGAACAGACCGCAATGCTACTTTTTAAAAGCTTTTTTTGACGTTAAAACAAAGAGAGGATAAAAAAATGACACGTGACTTATCGGCAAGGACGAAAGTTTGGTGAGCTCTTTTCCTTGTTTATTTGAGAAACTTAAGTAGGTCAATACACAGAGAGAATTTAATTGACAAATAGACTGGATAGACAGAGACACATGAGTTGATAGATAGACTAGATAGACAGAGAGACATTAGTTGATAGACAGACTGGATAAACAGACAGATATGCGTAATTACATAGACAGAAAGACTTAGACAGACTGAGAGACATGAATAATAACACAAATAGACAATACAGCATAATCAAGTAGACAAACTAAGAGATCAGAATCAAGGACAGATCCATAAAAGAAAACAACAACAGCAACATAGCTATACTAATACGCACAGAACGAACAGAAGAAGACGCAGAGAGATGTGAAGAAGGAGGGTTGCACGCGAAACCGTATTCAAGAGTAAAGGGACCGAGGACCAGCTGGCTCTGAGCGCTTGATCAATACCATCAGACAGGGTATTTCGGTGCGGTTGTCTGGCTAACGTGAAGCGGTGTGTTCATGGAGAGTCGGTAAGAATTTTATGTGTGCGTGT
>NC_061854.1:30920526-30935526 GCF_019202785.1 Penaeus chinensis
TAAATCACATTTTATTCATTTCCTGCTTAGTTTTACTTACCTGAGTCCCAACAATGATTGAGATTCACTAACTTTTCAATGAGAGAGCCTGCTAAGGTTCAGGTTTCATCAGAGTATTAGAAAGTTCTCCAAGATCCTTGAATAACCGCGGTATTAGACTGTGATAAAAGCTATGATGAGAATTTCTTTAATCTGGTGTAACCACTCTTACGTGTTTTATCAAAGATGACACTTTTCCGCCATGCTGCGTGACAACTTCCGCCAACTTCCTGGTTAACTTTTCACTGAAGAGATAACAACTCTCGTCCTCGCTTTTCCATTCCTAATCCAAAAATATATATTGTAACTAATATACCACATTTTGTACTTAACTTCAATCTCCTGTTGTTGTAGAGTCTCGTATAAAAGAACGAATCTCGGGGAAAAACTCAAAGGCTGAATAAGCAGGACGTTAATTGTCTGTAGATGTCGGAGCCTCACCTGTGTAGCGTTTTCTTCGCGGTTCATCTGTAGTATCTTAAGAGGTAGTTTAATTAACGAGCAAAATGAGGTTGTTAGGTTGTCCGCTTGTTAAATGGCGATTCTGATGTGCGGTAATGATTAATTAAGCAGTTATGGTTGTTGGGTCACTACGCGCGTATCCCAGCTCTCGGACCGGTTGCGTTATGCTTAGAGGTAAATGATATGGCAGTTCTAGTAGTCGCGTAGAGGAAGGAAGCTGCTTTATGTAGGGAACACTGAAAAAAAAAAAAAATATTTCTGTCTGTCTCTCTCTCTCTCTTTATCTATCTATCTATCTATTTATCTCTCTCTCTCCCTCCCTCCCTCCCTCTCTCTCTCTCTCTCTCTCTATCTCTCTCTCTCTCTCTCTCTCTCTCTCTCTCTCTCTCTCTCTCTCTCTCTCTCTCGCTCGCTCGCTCGCTCGCTCTCTGAGACATAAAGGGTCAGATTAAATCTACAGAGGGGTCATGCACATTAAAGACAGAGACAAAAGGCTATTCACATTTATTTTAGGGGAATGATGTCATGCTTATTTTATATCAAACTGGAGTTCAATGTATAGACGCTGATGTTTGTTAATTTTGATGCTGAAGATGCTCTGTTGTTTCTTTGAAGTGTTGCTTTGGTTGAGATAAAAATAACGAGAGAGAGAGAGAGGGAGAGAGAGAGAGAGAGAGAGAGAGAGAGAGAGAGAGAGAGAGAGAGAGAGAGAGAGAGAGAGAGAGAGAGAGAGAGACTGAGGAAAGGAGATTATTGCTGTTGTCCAGAGATGACTGCAAATATTTTTTTACTGGAATTGTAGTTGCTGAGCAAACTATTACTGCATCATTCTGTTTTATTTTCTGTAGCAACATTTGCATCAGGTCTTTGCTTGAGAGTAGGGGTTGGTGCTGAGGCTGAAACAGGCGCTGAAGTCGATGCCGATGTTGAAGCACGTGCTGAAGCTGGCATTGAAGGTACTGAAGCAGATACTGAAGCTAGCGTTGAAGCAGGTGGTGAAGCTGACAGTTAGGCTGGAGGCACCGTCTACTCTGGTGCAATATGCCAGTCAAGTTAGGGATGTGTTTCATCTCTAAGACGAGGAGGTGAAATGGAGTTCGGATAATATGCGCATGATGCAGAATTTACATTAGGCTTGTCTTCAAATACATTTCCTAGGGAGATAATTACTCTTTGATTTATATTCGGCGCACTCACTGCTCCTGTAAGCAGCCGCGCAGTAACGGCAGCGCGTGCCCCGTGCGCCATCTCGAACAGCTGGCGCAAAATGGGGCGAGTCATTTGATGACGACACACCTGAAGTTTGACGGTTTGTGGGATTTCCACCCTTTCATATGTGGCGATGAGTCGCAGTGTAGAATATTCTCATTGCAGTCTGTGTCAGTTTCCCTCGGGGCAGCAAACACGATGAGGTTGATACACCGCTCTTTTTCGTAAACTTAAGTCTTTTCAATTATTTCCTCTGCCGCTCCGGTGTAAGAATCTCTCTCTCTCTCTCTCTCTCTCTCTCTCTGTCTCTCTCACTCACACACACACACACACACACACACACACACACACACACACACACACACACACACACACACACACCGTGCATAAATATTTCGACCTAGTTTTAATTCTTGGGCTCCTTTAGCTTTGTTAAAAGAGGCCATCTGGAGGACTTGAGACACCCAACGGTACATGTCTACATGGTTGGGTGATAAAAAAAACTTTTGCAGACTTGTTAGTTAATCATCTCTTTGTTTTTTCTTTCTTAAGCCGTTGTCTGCGTCACTTGCTGAAATGTCCGTCTTGGTAAAAAAACGGAGAAGCTTTTGACTAAGAAAGTGATAAGGATAGAGATCGCGAATGTATCTCGTGCGCACTATTCCTTTATCTGGTGTGAATTCGTCAGTTCGTTTTTCATTTACACTGTCAGTCATTTTTGATCTACGCAGATATCGTGCTGAATACGGTCATGCATTCGTTCACTATAAATCGAAGGGTCTTTTTAGGCCCCATATAGGTCACAACAGGCCACAGAGAGAGATAGAGAGAGAGAGAGAGAGAGAGAGAGAGAGAGAGAGAGAGAGAGAGAGAGAGAGGGAGAGAGAGAGAGAGAGAGAGAGAGAGAGAGAGAGAGAGAGAGAGAGAGAGCGAGAGAGAGAGAGAGAGAGAGAGGGAGGGAGGGAGAGACGGAGAGAGGGAGGGAGAGAAGGAGATGGGGGGATGGAGGGAGGAAGGGAGGAAGGGAGAGAGAGAGAGAGAGAGAGAGAGAGAGAGAGAGAGAGAGAGAGAGAGAGGGAGAGGGAGAGAGAGAGAGAGAGAGAGAGAGAGAGAGAGAGAGAGAGAGAGAGAGAGAGAGATAGAGAGAGGGAGAGAGGGGGAGAGAGAGAGAGAGAAAGAGAGAGAGAGAGAGAGAGAGAGAGAGAGAGAGAGAGAGAGAGAGAGAGAGAGAGAGAGAGAGAGAGAGAGAGAGAGAGAGAGATAGAGAGAGGGAGAGAGGGGGAGAGAGGGGGAGAGAGAGAGAGAGAGAGAGAGAGAGAGAGAGAGAGAGAGAGAGAGAGAGAGAGAGAGAGAGAGAGAGAGAGAGAGTACACGGCATACCACCTGCCAAGACTTCGGACCCACAGACCCCCGCGTGGGTTACTATAGGACCTTGAGCTACAAAGAACAAACTAACTTGGTTGTAAACATAATCAGTAATATAAAAGTAAGGAATGACTTGACTTTACAGATAATCTCTGTCGGTATAGACAGAGCCACAAACAGATATTATTTTTTTCTTCTGTTTTTGAATATGTGATAATGCACGAATAGAGATTAAATTCCTTGTCACTACATTATTATACCGTATATTTATATTTATGTTTACCTGCTACAAAGAATAGATGTCGAGGTGTTCGTATAGTCGGATTCGATCTCAATGGCGTACAAAACAGATGAACGCGGCTTACTGTAGCTTGAATGATATTCATTTACATATCCGTATTGTGGGGTGGGAGATAATGACGAAATCTTGTCACATATTTCATTCTATCACATGTCGCTAGAGAGCCAAGGCCGGTATTACTCGTGTCGGCAGATGAATCGGCAAACTATTCATGGTATTTATCTGTTCTGTTACACCCACGAGGCAGGTTGTGCAAGTGGCTTCGCAGGACCGAATCTGACCGTGGATTATATGTCACCGCTGGTTCAGGAAATTATACGAAGCCACTTCGATGATTGAAGTAAGAAGCCGCCTTAATTACTTCAACACACACACACACACACACACACACACACACACACACACACACACACACACACATATATATACATATATATATGCGTCTGAATGGTGAAAACACTCTACCGTGTTGATACTATGGTAGAAAAACCCACAATGTAAAACTAGATTTATTGAAGGATTCCATCCTCATAATCGATTATCTCGTTGCAAATACATCAAGTATCTCTATCAAATTCAACCTCCGAACCCAATGATTTCATTATCAGTTCGATTATATAATTTTAAAGGAAAAGTCAAACAATATGATCAATAGCAAATACAAATATCGCCACACATTGCAAAGCCTGACCGATAAGATACAAAGAATAGCTGTTGCCCGTAGCGGTTAGAAGTCACATTATCATTAGCAGTGCCATGCCCTCCCTATCAAATGCTTGGCTTCAGGGTTGGCATCGTGTTCAACAATCTATTTTTTCGTGTTGTTGAGCTTTTTTGAACCCTTAAGCATGAAGGCAGCTTCGATTAAACTCCTAGGTAATTCCTGTGAGACAAATAACTTCACATGTTAAGTCCATTGTGCTTTTGAAAGACGATATGGGTGAAACTCATCCATTGTTGATGAGTTTCATGTTTCATAGTAATGATCAGGGTAGTGTTGAAATACCCGCAGTCGATTACTCAGTGACAGAAACGGATCGTTCTCTAAGAATGTTATTTTATTTTTTTTCTATCTTCTTTACCTTTCGCTCTGTTCTTTTTCTTCTCTTTTGTTATTTTTTTTCTTCCTCTCCCTCCTCTACATTCCTGTCTCATTCTGCTTTTGCCTCTTCCTCATCCACACATCTCTCACTCTTCGTCTTTCTCTCTCTATTCTCTCCTTCCCTCTTTCTTTTTTCCCCCTATTTCTTTGCCTTCTACACCCTTCTTTCTCTCTCTGTTCTTATTTCTTTACCTCTTCCTTACCTCACTCATTTAATTTCTTCCCTCTCTAAAACCTCTTCATTTCTCTCTCATTCTTCTTCTTTCCCTTCCTCCCGTACATCTCTCCCCAACCTCTTTTTTCCTCCTTCTTCTCCTCCCTCCACATCTCTCTCTCACCTTTCTTTAATTCTTCCCTCTCTCCTCCTTCATCTCTCATTCACCTTCTCTCCCTTACATGTCCTCTCTCTCTCTCTCTCTCACCCTCTCATCCCCTCCCTCCCTCCCTCTCTCTCTCTCCCTCTACCTCTATATCTCTCTCTCTACCTCTATATCTCTCTCTCCCCTCCCCTCTCTCTCTTTTCCTGTCCCTACCCCCCCCCCCCCCTCTCTCTTCTCCCCTCTCTCTCTCCCTGGAAGTCACGGAATCTAATCTACGCCCTCCCGACGAACCAGGTCAAGGGATAATCAATGTACGTAGAAATGTATCACAACGAATTCTTATGACCTGCTTTGACCCCGATGACCGTGGACGCTGGCTGGGAGGTAAAAAACAGAAGTAGAGGTGAATAAAAGGTGGGGAAAGAGAAATGGAGGTTAGAAGAGAAGGGAAGAAATGAGGTGAGAAGAGAGGAGATGGGAAAGGGAAGAGATGGGATGGGATGGCATGGGATGGGATGAGATGGGATGGGATGGGATGGGATGGGATGAGAAGAGAAGAGAAGAGAAGAGAAGAGATGAGAAGAGAAGAGAAGAGGAAAAACAAATAAGGGAAGGGAAGAGGAAGAGCAAGAGAGAGAGAGGAGAGAAGAGGAGAGGAGAAGAGAGGAGAGGAGAGGAGAGAATAGAGAGGAAAGGAAGGAGGGAGGAAGCGAAAGAGAGAGGGAGGAGGGAAGAAGGGATGGAAGGAAGATGGAAGAGAGAGAGATGGAGATAGACACACACACACACACACACACACACATATATATATATATATATATATATATATATATATATATAGAGAGAGAGAGAGAGAGAGAGAGAAAGAGAGAGAGAGAAAGAGAAAGAGAAAGAGAGAGAGAGAGAGAGAGAGAGAGAGAGAGAGAGAGAGAGAGAGAGAGAGAGAGACAGAGCCAGGGTTCCCTCCTTATATAATGAAACGTAACCCCTCGCATTAGGTCCAAGGCAAGCGCACAATATCTATTGTTTTCATATCTGAGTATCGTGACTTGTTGGAGATGCCCATGCTTGTGCAACCAGGGGCTTCCTCGTGAGAGCGACAAGGCCCTTAAGGGAACCACAGAGTAGTCCCTGAAGGCGGAGGAGGTAGGTGTTAAATCATTCAAGTCTAGTGGTAGGATATGTGTGGAGACGGCAGGTTCAGGTCCCAGGTTAGAGGTCAAGGCCCGTGGTCTATGCGTGGCGGCGGCGGCAAGGCATTCCAGAGAGGTCACAGGTCCCATAGCAGGTGGGGTGTGACTGGCTGTCTTGATATTATGGACGTGGCCTTGAAGGGGATTTGTACGAGTCTCCGAGAGGGAAGGAGGGAGAAGGAGAGAGGGAGGGAGGGAGGGAGGGAGGGAGGGAGGGAGGGAGAAGGAGGGAAGGAGGGAGGGAGGGAGAAGGAGGGAGGGAGGGAGGGAGGGAGGGATGGAGGGAAGGAGAAGGAGGGAAGGAGGAAGGGAGGGAGAAGGAGGGAAGGAGGGAGGGATGGAGGGAGAAAGAGAGAGGGAGGAATGGAGGGAGGAGGGAAGGAGGGAGGGAGGGAGGGAGGGAAGGAGAGAGGAAGGAAAGGAAAGAGAGAGAGAGGAAATGAAGGAAGGAGGGAGACATCGATGGAGGAAAGCGAGGAGAGAGAGAGAGAGAGAGAGAGAGAGGGAGAGGGAGAGGGAGAGGGAGAGGGAGAGGAGAGAGAGAGAGAGAGAGAGAGAGAGATACCATATTATAAACCTTCTCTCTTGATTTCAACTGCGAGGTCCACCTGATTCTTTGGTCTGATATTTAAGTCGAGTGTGTATTGAAGCTTCGAGACCAAAAAGGTGCGTGTTTTTTATATTTAAATTTAATTCCGAAGCTAATTTTTTACTTTTATTTAAATTTCTCTTTCAGCTATATTATTTACAGTCGTCGTATTACACTTTATTTTCAGTTTTGTTTTGCTTTATATTCTGTCTGTTTCTTTATATATCAAATTTCTCCGTGTTCTGTTTTATTCACAAACGATATTTTTATTTCGTTTTCATAAAACGTCTACAAGCCATATTTAAGAATTCAGTTTCACTAAAGATCGATAAAAAAAAACGCAACGCATAACAAAAACAAAACAAACAAGAAGTAGATCAATGATTAAATAATAATAAAGATATAAATAATAAAGCTATTAGTAATCAAGAAATTAAACAAAAAACAGAAATAGATAAATATTCAAACAATAATGAATAATCAAATAGCAAAGATAAAAGTAATAAAAAAGCTAAGTTAAACACTTTTGACGTCACTCAACCTTAAAAAGAATGAATTGGAACGTGTCACGAGTCAACATGACACGAACATCTCAACATGCCATTGACAGAGTCTTTGCGAAAATGCAACGTCATACTTTGCTCAATTGCAGAGATCATGAGACAACGTTTATCTTATAAAAGAACTAAGAATGGAAACTGTAATTAAAATGGTAATCGTGGTGATATTTTTAATTCTGAGACAATTTTATGTAAGAAACTAATTATTATTATTACTACTATTATCATCAACATCATCGTCATCATCACCATCTTCATCATCTTCACCACCACCATCATCATCATCATCTTCACCATCATCATCATCATCATTATGTACATAATCCTTATCCTCCTGTTCAGCATCATTATTACCATTATGATAAAAAAAATGGCCAATCTATGTCTATATAAGAACTTTAAAGACATTTAAAGCAACAAAAGAAAAAAGAGAGAGAGAAAAAAGGAATAAATAAAAATAAATCGGAAGATGAAACGAGACAAAGGGGGAAAAAAAGCGATCAGGAAATTGTATGGAAAGAGAAACAAACAAAAAGAAATAAGAAAAGGAAGATAGGAAATAAAATTGTGAAGACAAAGAAAGTAAAGTCAGGAACGAAGAAAAAAAAAAACGAAAACAAAGAGCAATTGTGAAAATAATAGATAATGAAAGATAATATGTTAACGACAAAGATATATATGGAACCAAGGGAAATAAGGAAGAAGTTAAAAGCAGAATTTAAGGCCAAATAAAGGGAAAGAAAGAAAATAACGATGATAAATTAGAATAAATAAAATAAATTAAAAAGTAAAAACAAAGAAATGTGACAAAGACAACAAAGACAAATACAGGGTAAAATATTCAGAACAACGTTGCAATGAAAAGACATACATAGCGTGAGAGAGAGAGAGAGAGAGAGAGAGGGAGAGAGAGAGAGAGAGAGAGAGAGAGAGAGAGAGAGAGAGAGAGAGAGAGAGAGAGAGAGAGAGAGAGAGAGAGAGAAAGAGAGAGAGAGAGAGAGAGAGTGATGGATAGAGAAAGAGATGTAGATAGATAGATCGATGGATAGACAGATACACAGATAGAAAACTAGATAGATATATAGATAGTGAGTGAGTGAGTGAGTGAGTGAGTGAGTGAGTGAGTGAGTGAGTGAGTGACTGACTGATTGAGCGAGTGAGTGAAAGAGAGAGAGAGAGAGAGAGAGAGAGAGAGAGAGAGAGAGAGAGAGAGAGAGAGAGAGAGAGAGAGAGAGAGAGAGAGAGAGAGAGAGAGAGAGAGAGAGAGGGGATGATAAAGAGAAAGAAAAAGGGGAAGAGAAACAGAGAGCAAAAAGAGAAAAAAATAAAATAAAGATAGACAGAGGACACGAAAATCCTTAGCACGAGAGAGAGAGAGAGAATCGCAGACGAGGTCCTTACGTAAAGAGGTCGCCTGGCACCATCTGTGACGTAATACTTACATAAAGAACACGGGAGTGCGTACTCGTCCTGAGAGCGGTTTAAGTAACAACCGATAACCTCCCTATAACGACAATCTGAGCGTAACGACCATTCTAGTTTGAATTTTAGCAATTGGAGAGATAACCACTTTATGCTCGTTACACACAATTATCCCTAATTCATTGCATAATGAAAAGTACAAACACATACGAATATACACAACCAGAACCAAATGATGTATATTTTGGATTGCATTAGCTGCTACATCCTATCGCTGGTGCGACACCTGCAATATTCCAATACTAAACACTGCAAGGATCTTCTATGGAATTGAAGATGACACAACGTCAGGCTGAAAATCCTCGGTCTTTTTAGGGTCGATACTTGTCGTGGAGCCAAGGTGTCCTTCACCCAAAGGACACGAATTGGGGCCGGCCTGTGACATCCGAGTGAGAGTTTAGGGATGGTCATATTCTATAAAGGAAGTTTCGTGGAAGTAAGTGTGAGTCGTGATCCGGGAATTAATAGTTGCTGTGTAGATCGCTAGTTTGGTTTGTTACGTTGGTCACTGGCATCTCAGGTGACTCCTTCCTACCAGTGGCAAGGCGATGAGTTTCTAATCCTCTCAAAGACTTCGGCGTTATGCAAGACAGATATTAGTTTAAAACAGGGTTCTTCAAAATACGTGTCGCGACCAAATACTGGTCGTAAACTCATGTTCAGTGGGTATCCACATAATAATAATGATAATGGTAATAATAATTATATATATATATATTTATTTATATAAACATACATATACATTTACATATGAACTGATATCTGGTTGAGAGAAAGGTGTATACTGGGTCGTGATGAAAAAAAAGTTTGAAGAACCATGGTTCAGAGAACCACGAGTACCTACGCCATGCAGAAATGCTCATCAGGTATAAAAGAATCACCATAAATGACCCTCCATTATCAGAGCATTGACCTCGACGGTCTAGCCCAAGCGGTCGACCAATGAGTGGATCCGTAGAGACTTCAATCTCTACGGTGTTTCTGGCCGTTAAGGCGATCGCAAGAAGTCATGATCCGATATACCGTGGGACGTGCACTTCCTGTTGGGAGTCGTGACTGGTTAAAAAACATCTCAGAAAATATGTTAATGGTTGATTATAAAATGCATATTAATTAATGAAAAGGTTTTAAAAAGTTAATCGCATACTTATATTGACGTTATGTAATGCATCTTATATAAGGGACATATGCACTCCTGACCAAAAGATTTTCTGGAAATCATGGGAGAACAGCTCATTACTGCAATAAGTAGACATTAAAAAATCAACTATATGAATAAATAAATGCTAGTGTTCAATGTTACACATATAAATGTATAAATATCACATGAATAAATAACGTTGGATTGATATATGAATGTTAAAGTGGTTGGTGATCGGTTGTTCTGTTAACTATATTACTTGGTTAAATATTTGCGTGGTATATCGCTTGAACTTTCAGCCACAGGTTTTACGACATACACGAGGTGTCAGCTGTGGTGGTTAGATCCACCCCAGGTCTTATCAGGACATGCAATAAACTGGGGTCCTTCATTCCCCCTTACCCACTAAGGTGCTGTTCCAGAAGTGTCCAGACTCTGTGGGATCCTATGATGTTCACAGTGACAAGTGGAAAATAATCCTGAGAACTATGAATGAAATCAATAATGCCATGATAAGGTGGAAGGCTATTTCTCGGCTTTGCATAATTTTTTTTCCTTATTTAGTTGGAAATTACATTAATGTAAACACTTACGTACGCCAAACCAACTTTAAACTTGTACAACTATTGACACACACAAATAAGTGGAGAAGTAAAACGAAAAAAAAAAAAAGTGTCGAGAGCACACAGCTTATATAAGAATTCGTTGAAAATTCCTTGGTTATATCACACACACACACAAAGAGAGAGAGAGAGAGAGAGAGAGAGAGAGAGAGAGAGAGAGAGAGAGAGAGAGAGAGAGAGAGAGAGAGAGAGAGAGAGAGAGAGAGCGAGAGAGAGAGAGCGAGAGAGAGAGAGCGAGAGAGAGCGAGAGCGAGAGCGAGAGAGAGAGAATATATATATATATATATATATATATATATATATATACATAACAAAACCTTTCCCCTCACATACTTCTAGAACACGCCAAAGAACGCCGATAGACGTTAAAACCTTCACGTACGTCTCAGATATACAAAACGCAGAATCTCGCAAAACCAAACGAAAAAAAAAAGGAGCCTTGAATGGAATCGTAACATTTCAGAACAAGAATTCAGCTTCAATCGTAACCTTGAGAAGACAGTGAACCCAACCCTGTCTGGCGTTCTTAAATGAGGTAACGTCCTTGGGCCCTGTGAGGAGAGGCAAGGACAGAGATCAGGCCTCTGACTATTTACTTATTTACTCTTACGTTACTTGATAACTTCAAATCGGGGGACATTTGGTTAGGCAATTATGGAACCGTAACATTGCGCTTTAGTTTTGATGAACCAACGATAACCTTTGAATATTGGTAGTGCTGTAATCATGAACGAATGGTACTAGAAATAACCATAATGGCAATGGTAATGAGGATTATAATGATAATGGTAATAACGATGATGATAATGAAAACAAAAAAATAATGATCATCAGACATAATGATAACAGTAATAATGTTGATAATAATAAAATAGTGATTGTAGTAATGATGATAATTATGACAACAACACTAACAACAATAATGATAATAATAATAATAATAATGACAACCACAACAATAGCAACAACAACAATAATGGTAATAATAATTAATAATAACAATGATAATAACAATAATGATGATAGTAATCATAACAGTAATGACACTAATAATAATGGTAGTGATAATGATAAAATTAAATAATAATAATGGTAGTGACATTAATAACAATGATAATAATAATAATAATAATAATAATCATAATAATGATAATGACAACAACAATAGCAACAACAACAATAATGGTAATAATAATGATAATAGTAATAATAATAACAGTAATGACACTAATAATAATGGTAATGATGATAATGATAAAATACAATAATGATAATGGTAGTGGCATTAATAATAATGATTATGATAATGATCATAATAATAAATATAATAATAATGATAATTGTATTATAATAGTAATTATAATAATGACAATAATAATGATGAGTATAATACAATAATAATAATGATAATGTGATGATAATAATAACAATTATAATGATGAGAATGATAATAATAATGATAACATAATGATGATAATAATGATATTGATAATGATAAAGATAACAATAATAATAACTACGAAGACAATGGTAATGGCAATGATGATGATAACTGTCTCATGTAATTGGCTCATCTTTCAGTATACGTATTTTATAGTCCATTTTTCTACCAATAATAATGAAAGTTGTAATGATGATAACAGCAAAATCAATTATGATCATGATAATAATAAAAACAACGACAATACTGACAATGGTAATAATGATAATAACCATTATTGATATTATTACGGAGGTAATCATAATCATGATTGCAATAACAATGATAACAAAATAATAGTAATATTGTTACTATCATGATCATCTATCTCAATTACATAGGCACTGAAGTTTTTGCACCTGATGCTGTTAATACTGTTGTTTTTGCTGTCGTAATAGCAATGGCATAGCATATTTTTTGTCAAAGTCCCCCCCTACACACAATTTCAAACTATTTTCTATGAGCTTTAGAGAAAATTGATAATTTTGCTATAACTATTCTATATGTTTACTTTTTATATGTCATTATCCAGCGTATGTCATAAAAAATACTTTATCAATTCATTGCAGCGAAAACTTACAAACAGGAAGAGTTAAGATCGTTATTAACTCCTTGAATGTAAAATAAAGTTTTAGATTGTACTCAGTGTAAGTTAGGAGAGATGTCATGAAAGTAGCATATTAAGCAATCTCTTTATGTATATTAGATTTAGTTTCCGTTTACGAAATTATTGTAAGTAGGATTTTTTTATTTAATTGTATTTGAAAGCACACACACGATATATTTCTTTACGAGAAACAGTCTCTCTATTCACAGAATATCACTGAAATAAAGGTTTTCGGCGATACTGCTTTGATTTCTGAAAAAAAAGTGTTACGTTGCAAAGACGTGTGTTGTGTGTATATAAGCCAAAAAGACATGAATTTTGAAAGAAGACTTTACTTATCCTAAAAGTTCATCAACATATTCTTGGTGTATAGTTTTGGGTAATCAACACTGCATCATATTCCAAAGTATGACAACCTAGGATTTTTTTTTTTTTTTTTTTATTCTCACATCATTACATTCCTTTATAACTGCTTAATCTATTAACAATGCATACTCATCACAGTTATGACCATCGTTACCATAAGCACAATCACGTACATGAACATAAGACTTACCGTAAGAATTGGGGACAACTACTGTGCAGTTAATGAAGGAAATTCAGTGCCACATTAATCTTCTGTTCTGTTGTGTTGAACCAGCTGTCTTCTTGAGTCACCTAAATCTTAATACAGTTCTTTATACAACTTGCAGTTTCAACAGACTCATTTAGCAATTACTTCATTCCAAACGATACAATGCACTACCCCGATTTGTTAGTTTACATAGCCAAATATTGCCCTTGTAATATACTGTACACCACCATGGACAGCTTAGGGATACTTAGTGTTTGCTTCACATAAGGTTCCGAATCTCATTTTGAAACTGTTTCCAGCATCTGTTGCTTCATCAAGTTTGGCGATCACTACATCATAGGTACTGCTTTTACCTTTACATTTTCCTATTTATCAAACTCTTAAAAATATTCACCTACTTAACTGTACATTTAATTTGATGTGATTATGTATTGTTACTTTAAAATTACTACATATGTCTTAATTTTGTGCTCAAAGAACAATTCAGTATGTCGTTCCATAATCTATTGATAATAAATGGTAATTCATGGCTGTTATGACTAAAATTTAAAAAAAAAAAAAAAAAAACGGCAAAGATATCAACGCTTTAGTAAATTCTTTATAATTCGTAGGAGCTGTAAAAATGTAATGAAATGCGCGCACTGGATTAGCAAGTAATGTGATATCTATACAGTTCCTTTTCTCACTTTAACTGTCCTAATTGTCAACTAAAAGATTGCCAGTAGTTACAAACATTTAGCCCAATTCTGAGAGTGTTTTTCATCCTTTTGTGTTTCCATTACCATAACTAAATCTCTTGTTTTTCACACATACATTCGCATTGTATTACTTCTACTTATTACTTCTATTTTTAGATAATTCTCATCCCCATTTTTGAAAATAAATATCAATGAAAATTCCAGACAAGATTTTTTAAATATGAATTTATCGAAAACAAAGCTTATTAGAAAAACTAACGCTTATTCATGACTATAAAAAGTGGAAAGTGGATAGTTCCCCCTAGAAAGGTACCTCCATTTTCTATAGTTCTGTAAAAGGGGGAACTTAATTAGTCTATTTGGAAGACCACGGAGTTATCAACGATACTAGAGAACAACTGATTTATTATATCATGTCCTTGCTTTTCTGCACAAGACAAAATAAAGCTAAGGTTAATCACGCAAAAATCAAACAAACAAACAAACAAACAAAAAAACGACAGATTATCCAAAAAATAAATTGCTTACAAATACGTACTATATAATTTCCTTATGATGTGTAACAAAAAAGAAAAAAAAAAGTCTTATCAGAACATACGACGCACGTTTGCAGAATGGGAAAAGATCATGATAATTTATAGAATTGACCTACTCTATCGCAGCATCACAAAATTTACGAAACAGTATAAAGAAACGCGTGATGACGTGTGTTCAAGCCTTGAGTACTTTGAAACATGAGAGTTCTTGGAAACATGTGCAAGAATGGAACTCTAGGAAAGAATTGGCATGCGGAAAATTGCCTAACGTTTAAGCCCCACGTAGCACTTTCTGATTATACTATAGGAAATGCTATATACAATCTGAAACGCTCTCCATCTCCCCCTTCTTCGTCTTCTTACATACCTCTTACAGTATTTATTCTCCGTTTTCTCCCTCTCACAATCATATTGCATCGTTCTGCTCTTGACGTACCGAATGGACGAAGGTTACAGTGTCACATACATTTAGCACTGCAACTCGACCTTGCAATAGGGGATGTTTTCCGGTGCGTAAACAGCCAAGTTAAAAAAAAAAATATATGGGTTACTGGGTCACGATCCATCAGAGATTTTTCAATGCGATTCATCACAGGACTGCTCGTCGTGTTTGTAATTTGGCCTATTGATAAATTAATTAAGATTTATTGGTTCTTATTCATCGTCACTGTTATCAGTATTATTGTGATTATTAGCAGTGTTACAGTTATAATTTCCAA
>NC_061854.1:30958026-30968026 GCF_019202785.1 Penaeus chinensis
CTGGCTCTTTATCCCTTGAACTCCGGTATCGCCTGGACACAAACACGACGTCGAACTGTGTAGTGAGGAGGAGTGAGACGAACCGGTAACGTGAGGACCTATCTGCAGAAGGCAACGAAGACGACGACGACGAAGAAGTGATCCAGCATGAGTTCGACGAAAGTAAGACCCCCTAGAAGGACCCTGACTCACCTGTGTGCTCTCGTCTTCCTGCTCACTACAGGTAAGCCGGTGTTCTACTCAGTCCACGGAGAGGCAAGAGAAAACAGCCTTACAGAATGAGGAGGAGAAGGTGGATGAGAGAGAGGAGGGAGGGGAGGGTACGGGGAAAGGGAAGTAAGGAAATAATGGAGGGAAAAAAGACGGAGGAGAAGGTTGTGTTTATGAGCGAACGCGGATGAGCGAGTGAGTGGCGTGTGAGCGGCAGATAAGCAGCGAGGCGGTAGGTCTTGATTTTCTTGTCGCCTTGACTGGAAATGCAGATTGTGTCGTCTAATTACATACGAATACGAGGCTAGACAGAAGGGATGGCCCTCTGTCAGCGGTTACTTTCCAACACTAACGCCAAAAGCGAGAGTTAGAGAGACAGATCAGATGTGAAATCGTGTTCAAAAAGGGGTCAACACAAGTCAAAGTTAGCCACGTGCGTTAGCTAAATAAACACAATGTTTGCAACAAGGAGTGGCGTCCTTATATAGTACACGGTGATTTATTCCATCACTTCGGGACATCAGATAGTTTCTGCAGTCACAGAAACGCTAGTTTCACTTTCACGTAGTTATCTCTACACAGAAAAGGAAAGCACTGTCACTATTATATCATCACTGAGGCGAAAATTCACACATTTGCGATTCGCACGATGACTGGAGACGAGCATCGCCTTCTGACATGATCTGCCGGTGACGTCACGGCAGATAGATTATTTGATTCACAAAAATGCTGTAGGACTTTCACCTTTAATAGGTATTAACTAGAGATCTGACCCCTCTATGCGCACCCCATGGACCCAGTTTCGAGGCCCGTTCTACCTTCACTCCCCGTGTAAGGTCGCAGGCAACTATCTCTTTCCACGCCGCGGCCGAGGAGCGACAACCGAGAGGTGGTTGAGGACAACCATCCCACTTCAAGCCAAGAGTAAATAAGAGGCGCCACTATAACGGGGGGCGGATCCATCGGCTTACACTGACGGTCAACAGAAACTCGCCAAACTGGCTTGCGTCGAGCGGTTGTACTACTAACCTAACCTTGAAGACCGTTGACTGGCAAGGAAACACCCTTAACACCTGCTATTATAAGGGTCATTTCATTGATCGATAGGGCCCATAGTGATACATCTCTTGTGCACGAAATCCGATGTGAATCCTTGTCTTTTTTTATCACTTGCGGAGAAAGGACTTTTCGAAATTTGGAAATTTAATATTGCGATGGCAGATTTACGGTTAATTAAGTCCTTCACATTTCCCCCCCCCATTGACGACTTGAACATCATCATCAAAACCGAATTATTTTGCCAAACATTCCTTTGTTTATTTGCTCTACAAGTTGCATGTGATCTCGCGAAAGACTGGTGACTCTTTTTAGACTCATTATATTCTCTCTTTCTCTCTCTTTTGGGCAAAATTTTATCTACGAAACACTTTCTTCTTCTGAACAACCGGACCGGCGCACACACACACCAAAAAAAGGAGAAAAAAAAATTATATATTTTTTTAAGCGTGCATATTAACAATTACTTTTTATTCAATGACTTGATATTTTCCTCTTGATTTCAACTCATCTCACATCATAATCGAATCAATCATGCCTGACAGTTAACTAGCTTATCGTTCAGCATTTTCTAGTTACCTACTGTTTTTTTTTTCTGTGCTATCATTATCATCATATATTTTATAGCCAAAGTGCACATAAAAGCTACATAAAGAAGATATATTGATATTAGAGATGCACTAAGGCAATGGAAAACCGTCGCACTTGTTTTACGGAGTCACAAATCTGTACAGATAAACAATCTCGATGTAGGTCATAGCACGTCAAATCTAATCTTACAAACAGAGCCTCTGTATATTTTCAATTCTAGTCTAAAATAATACCATATGTCATTTATAATATATATAATATACTGGACTTCATCATTGCCGTTATCATTAATATCATATTTCACTCCAACATTACTGCAATGTCATTATGCTAGTATGGTAGTTCTAACACAATGTTGACCGAATAAAAATACTGATAACGATAATAATGATAATAATGATGTTAGTGTTAACGATACTTATAGTGACAGTATTAATGATGATAAATATAGCGGTAATAGTAATTTTAGTATGATGATGATAATGATGACAGTGAAAATAAAGATGCTATTAGTAAGAAAAATAATATTGATAATGATAATAACGATAATGAGATTAATCGAAATAATAAAGATGATAATGATGATGATGATGATGATGATGATGATAATATTATTAATAATAATAATAATAATAATAATAATAATAATAATAATAATAATAATAATAATAATAATGATAATGATAATGATAATGATAACAATAATGATAATGATGATGATAATAATAATAATCATAATAGTAATAATGATAATAATAATAATAATAACAATAATAATGCTGGAGATAAAAATAATGATCATCATAATGATAATAGAATGATAATGATAATAGTAATGATGATAACAATAATGACAATGATAATGGTGAGAACAATAATGATAGTAATGAAAATGATATTGATAATCATAATGATAATAATAGCACTGAAAAATAAGGCTAATGAAAATAGTAGTAATGATGATAATATCAACAGTGATTACAAAAAAGATAATGATATTGATAACAATTTTGATAATATTGATAGCAATGATGAAAATGATAATGAAAATAATAAGAATAGGGATAAGTATCAATAAAACAGACAGTGATAAAAAATCATAATCATAACAACAGTGATGATAAAAGTGATAATAATGTTAACAATGACAATACTACCACTAATTACAGTAATAACAATTATAATGATAATTATGACAAAGATCATACTACTAACGATGGTTACAATATTAATAATCGAAAATTGGTAACAATAATGATAATCTTAATGACAACCTCATACCTACTAGTTACAATGATAATAATACCATGTTCATAATAATAATTATAACAACAATTGAATCTGTATTATTCCATAATAATAATGATGACAGCAACAAGAACAACAAAAACAAAAAATTGTCAGCATAACAAATTAGTATAAATAATAAGGGGGGGGGGGTATTCATAACTATAATCATAATTATAAAACCCTGTTACTACTAATAAGGGATAAATTATATATGATATAACGTGATATTTAATATATGTAATACGATAATATAACAACATAAAAGTATATGATTCATATAATATTCAAATTAAATTAATCCTAAATATTGAAAGTTCTAAGAAAGACTCAAGGAAAAAAATCTGGGATGAAAATCTTCCGAAGATAAAACTTGCTGTTTCTCATTCTCGCTTTCAATTCCCTTTCTTTTGATTGCATTGGGTTGAAGTTTATATACAGTGACCCTTAGTAAAAGCTTGACCTTACGAGAAAAGAGGATATCTGTGATGCTTTGTGGATGCTAGTGTTTATATTATGTTTTTGAAATGTATTACAACTCATGCTTGCCAACGCATGCGGTCACTTAGGAAGAGAATACACCCTCAGGTATATGCATCTGGATACACACACACACACACACACACACACACACACACACACACACATATGTATGTATGTATGTATGTGTCTATACGATTGTTTATTTCGTGTGAAAAGGAAGTGTTGACGAATTCGAAACGTTTGGTTCTATTTCTTTCATATTGTGGCTGTTTCCTTTCATCTTTGTGTATACATTACTGCATGTGTTTATGTGGTCATATATATATATATATATATATATATATATATATATATATATATATATATATATATATATATATATATATATATATATATATATATACCTATACAATAAAGGGAAGACTAACGATCGCTGGTAATCTGAGCGTCTTGCTCAAGTGACGTACAAAACTCATCTGATAATCGGCTTTCTCTCCAATTCTTCAATTCCCACGGGAGATACTTTTACAGCAGATGAAATGTTGCTTTATGGTTCTGTTGTTGCAACTAATTTTCGAATGAAGGTTTTCCAAAAAAATCGGTCGCGACACACACACACACACACACACACACACACACACACACACACACACACACGCACACACACACACACACATGCATATGCTCACACTCTGCACACTTAAGCATGCATTCATGACAAAATAAATGAAACATACTTTTGAATTAAAAAAGCTTCACAGAATGGATAAAAATGAGGACAAACATTTGGAACAAACCATAAACTGTCACATAAACACATAAATGAATATAATAAACACCACCAATCAATCACCATTCATATCTAGACGCTTCTGCATAAACAAAAATCCTTTACACTCAATAGCAAAGGAATAAGGCAATTTATGTAACGCAGATCCCACATGCCCATATAAGGGAAGTCGGCGTCACGTGACCGAGCGCGTGAGCGAGAGAGCGGCAGAGAGACGAGCCAAGAACTGCGTCTGCTCAAATATGGAATCTGTTGACTGTTTTTTAACTCATCTCTCGTTTGTAGTTTGGTTTAGCTATTATTTTCTTATTTTATTAATTTGTTATAATATAATCTTCATTTTATTATTATTATTTGTTTGCCTTGGATGATAGATTCCGACGTGAATATATGTGAATATTCATGTATACAAGCATAAAGACATACATACTTTCGTATACAAACATGTGTATATATATATACACAAATACATATACATATACATATATCTCTGCGTGCGCGTGTGTCTGTGCACAAACGCACATATACACGCCCATTAATGGGTATGCAAATGACAACCTTAAAACCACTTTCTTTACAAACGGTCGAGACATATGTTGGTGATTTCAACTGTATATAAATACCGACCTTACGTTGATGTGTCTTCATGGGATTCTTGTTTTCCCTATCATTATTATTGTTGTTGCTTTGTTACCATTATCATTATCATATACACTCTACATATAGATATCTGTTTCTATATCTAAATCTATCCAAATATCTGGCTTTTTATATATCTATCTGTCCATTTACCTGCCCCCCCCCCCATCTACCTATCTATCTATCAATCACTCTACGTATCTATCTACACGTGAATATACTGAAAGGAATCCTTTTCCGAAAAGAAGATGGAGGCTATTCGAAGCGGTCCCGAAGTGCAAGGCGCCCGCTGGTTCGGTCTCGGACTGAGCGCCAGCGGGTCTCGGCGCGCCACGTGACCCGGGGTTTGTTTGTAAATAGAAGCGCTGGACGAAGGTGAAAGTTGCTACGGCAGGCGTGTGCGTTTCCACCTTTGTTTTAACTCCTTTGTTTTTGGTATGTCACTTTTTCATGGCCAGGAAGAGAGACAAGCGGATGCTCGCGGGGGTCAGTTATTCCGTTGCTATATTTAGCCAGCCTCGCGTGTTCTGGTTCACTATCCTTATTTCTTAGTTTTACACGCTTTTGTAACTTTTCATTGTGACATCCGCGAGGGTACAGGCGGCTCCTGTTCTCACTGAGATTTAACATGATAAGTCGTCCGAGGGAAAGTGACTCTCCGGAAACTTTTGTGTAATAGTAGCCTGTGTTGCGAGTCGATTTGCAATAGTTTGTGTAGCTACGAATATTCAAATATAACAAATCTCTTCCTGTTTTTGCGAATTTTATCTGTATACTTACATAGATCACTCTTTCGTGTATGTGCGTGCATGTATTACATACGGATACAACGCACTGGCTGGAACGTAACCTACAATTATACAAAGATAACAATAAATGTGGGTTATGCGCCGATGCTCACAGAAATTGGTAATTGGTGAAATCATCTTATGGTCCTATTAGTCAAACGTCCATTAGAAACCCATGATATATCGGTTAATGATATTTTATTTTCTGTTCTATCCTGTTCCCTTTCTAGCGTGCAAATTATTTAACATTTACACTGAGAAAGGAGCCGGATTTTAATCCCATTTATAAAAAGATCAGTCTCGAACATCAATTTTTTTCTGATTATGTTTTTTTTTTTTTTTTTTTCTTGGGATGTTTAGAGAAACTAATATAAAAAGGAATGAGTTATTGAGTTGATAAGGAAGAAGGAAGGAAGTAAGGAAATGAGAAATGGAAAACATATGTATGGTGAAAAGGAGGAAAAAAAATTCCCCCTTCCCTTTATGACGTAACTTTTCGTAAATGTTTCCACGCGTTTTAAGTGTCAGAACGGGAAGGTAAAGGGGTCTAAAGGCATGAGGGGGGAGGGGGTAATGGAAGAGGTGAAGGGGAGGGGCTGGGGGTAGAGAGAGAGAGAGGGGGGGGGGGGTGATAAGTATGTTAGTGGGTCACTACGACGAACACATATACACTCAGGCATACGATCTTACGGGTATACTCTCGTTCTCGCACAATTCACCTTCCCTTTCGCTCGTTTCTCTCCCCCTCCCCCCTCCCCCTCTCCCCCACACCTCCCTCCTGCCTCGCCTCCTCTTCTTTCCCTTCTTATTTTAGTTTATGTTTTTATTTATTTTTTTTCCATTTTTTTTTCTCCACCGTTTTCCATACGGCATTATTTTTTTCCCCATCTTTTACGTTTATTCGTTTCTCTCTCTTAACCCTTTTTGTATTCAAATTCTATCGACATTTTTTTTCCAATTTCCTTCTTTCTTTCACTCTTCTATATTTTCAGTTATTTTCATTCATCTTTCATCTATTTTTATTTTTATCTGTATATTTTGTTTTCTCTTTTTGTGTCTCTCTCCCTTTCTGACCTCTCTCTCTCTCTCTCTCTCTCTCTCTCTCTCTCTCTCTCTCTCTCTCTCTCTCCCTCTCTCTCTCTCTCTCTCTCTCTCTCTCTCTCTCTCTCTCTCTCTCTTTTTCTCTCTCTTTCTCTCTCTCCCTCTTTTTCTCTTTCTCCCTCTCTTTCTCTCTCCCTCTCTCTCTCTCTCTCTCTCTCTCTCTCTCTCTCTCTCTCTCTCTCTCTCTCTCTCTCTCTCTCTCTCTTACCCCGACCTCATTCTATCTTTCTTTGCCCTCTCTCTCCCTCCCTCTTTTCGCTTCTCTCACCCTCTCTCCGCCCTGAATCCCAATCGCGTTGCCACTCCCTCACATCTGCTTCCTCCCCGTTGGCAACACTGCAAGTTAGCAATGCCTTCTTATCCCGTTCCAATTTCTCTCTTAAATCTTATTTTCTTTTATCCTTTGACTCGAATTGTTATTATTGATATTATTGTATTTTTTTTTTATTAGGATATATGTATGGGTATATGTTTGTGTGTGTGTGTGTGTGTGTGTGTGAGACAGACAGAGAGAGAGAGAGAGAGAGATAGAAAGAGAGAGAGAGAGAGAGAGAGAAAGATAGAAAAAGAGAGATAGAGAGACAAATACACACAGGCACAGCTTCCATCTCCTCCCCTTAAGTTCCTAACCTAAAACTGTTACGTAATCTTCCTTGTTAGTCACCCGACCACCAGTCGCCTGTGACCTTCGCGAGAGAGAAGGAAGTGGGGGAAAGGAGGAGAGAGGGGGGTGGGGGAAGGAGGAGTGGGGGTAGGGAGGGATGGTGGTTGTGAGACGGAAAAAAATTACCTGTTTTTGTCTCTCTCTCTCTCTCTTTCCTTTCTCCGGCCTCCTGTTCCCCTTCCCTCTCTCTCCCTCTCACTTTACCTCACCTTTCTTCTCCTACTTCCTCTTTCTCCCTCTCCCTCTCACTTCCATTCTATCTCTCCCTCGGCCTCTCACTCCCCCCCTCTCCTTCCCTCCATCTCACTCCCCCCCTCTCCTGCCCTCCCTCTCACTCCCCCCCTCTCCTTCCCTCCCACTCACCCCCAACTCTTCTTCCCTACCACTCACTTCCCCCATCTCCTTCCCTCCCTCTCCCCTCCTCTCCTTCCCTCCCACTCACCCCCCACTCTTCTTCCCTCCATCTCACTCCCCCCCTCTCCTTCCCTCCCACTCACTCCCCCATCTCCTTCCCTCCCTCTTACCCTCCATCTCCTTCCCTCCCACTCACCCTCCACTCTCCTTCCCTCCCTCTCACCCCCCCATCTCCTTCCCTCCCTCTTACTCCCCCCCCCATCTCCCTCCCTCTTACTCCCCACCATCTCCTTCCCTCCCACTCACCCCCCAATCTCTTTCCCTCCCTCTTACCCCCCCCTCTCCTTCCCTCCCACTCACTTCCCCCATCTCCTTCCCTCCCTCTTACCCCCATCTCCTTCCCTCCTACTCACCCCCCACTCTTCTTCCCTCCCTCTCACTCCCCCCTATCTCCCTCCCACTTACTACCCCATCTCCTTCCCTCCCTCTTACCCCCCCCCATCTCCTTTCCTCCCTCTCACTCCCCCCGCCCCCCCCTTATATCGACCACCGAGTAGTTATCCAATCGCCAATGTGACCACAGCTGACGTATGCCCAGTAACATTTACTACTTTCTAGTTTATTAGTGACAGGAGATGAGACAAGTTACGTCATCGAAGTGGGTGGGGGTTGGGGAGTGGGATGGTGGGTGGGGGGAGTGGGGGGAGTGGAAATTGAGGGTGGGGGGGGAGTGGGGGGAGTGGAAATTGAGGATGGGGGGAGTGGGGGGGAATGGGAGGGGTGGAGGAGTGAGGGAGTAGGAGTGGGGGAGAGAAGTGGAGTGGACAGAAATGGTGGGGAGTTGGGGGAGAGGACAGGAGTGGGGGGTGGGGGGAAGCTGCATTATGGGGCCGTTTCCGTCTGTCTAATATTTCTTTGTTTCATTACAAAGGCCAGATTTTTTCAGTCTGTTCTTTCAGTTGTGTACGAGACGGAGAATGAAAGAAAGAAGGAAAGAGGAAGAGAGAAAGGGAGAGAGATAAATAGGAAGAGAAAGAAGAAGTGAAAGGGAAAAAAGAGAGAGGAAGGGAAAGAGGAAATTAATAAGAATAAGAGAGAGAAAAGAGAGAGAAAGAGTAAAATACGAGAGAGAGAGAGAGAGAAAGAGAAAGAGAAAGAGAGAGAGAGAGAGAGAGAGAGAGAGAGAGAGAGAGAGAGAGAGAGAGAGAGAGAGAGAGAGAGAGAGAGAGACAGACAGACAGACAGACAGAGTACTTTCACAATCTACGACTCGAACAAAAACATCCATACTTCTTAAAATAAGCATAAACAAACCTAAAACAAAATCACAAACACACGAAACATAAACATTTGAAATTAACCAACGCTCCTCCTTAAAATAAATGAAGAAAAATATAACTGAATTCCCCCTTAAAAAAAAAAAAAAAGGCCAATAAAAAAAAAAGAAAACGAAAAAAGCGCCATTGACTGTAGTGGCGTCAAGCTGTCTAGTAGTTTCTACTTTCTCCGCGACAGGTGAACTTCCGATCCCCCGAACGGCTCGAGGCAGCGGTGACGTCACGATCAGAAATGACAGGTGTTCCTCGGGGATGCTGCGGGTAGGCGGGGCGGGCGGGTAGGCGGGGCGGGCGGGTAGGCGGGGTGGGCGGCCAATGGCGGACTGGCCTTTGAAGGTATCGCCGCAGTGGAATTCTTCTGGGGAATTTAGGATTTTGTTGGGGCGTGGTACAAATACGTACATATGCATAGGCGCACAGAGTTAAATTCGTATAATATATCTACATCTATCTATCTAATCACACCCCCACATAGGTGTATGCGTTTGTATGTGTGCATGTCTATCAATCTATCAATATCTATCAATCCATCACCTACGTATCTATCTATATATCTATCTATATATCGATCTATATACCACCATTTGTTTTATTCATTCATTTATACCTAACAACCTATTTTATCAATACAGTTGCAACATATCGCCCATTCATCCATTGATGTTCGTTCGCAAGCATAAAATACTTCACATGAGCGAGA
>NC_061854.1:30983026-30990526 GCF_019202785.1 Penaeus chinensis
GAGTATGCTTAATGTAGTGACCTCCATAATCATGTGTCTAAGGTTCCAACAAACCAAACCAACAAATAAAATATTGTTTACTATCATATTTCAAAAAACTTATGTATCTACTAAAACATATAGCCTTTAACAATAATTTCCCTACCAACTGCTTTAACAGACTTTTTAAAATCAATTTAATTTTAAACAACATAAAAACACTTATCAAAAGAAAAGTCTTGGATTTCAAAAGACAAGAAAAATGCTGATATAAAAATAAATCCCTATCAAAATGGATTATACTTAAGCAAACAAACTTTATTACCTAGAACAAATAAGGTAATTATGTAACATGGTGTAATCCAGTTGAATCTCATTCACACTTAATGGCATTAATCATATATTTACCTTCATTAGTTTGAGATGCAAATGGTTAATAAAAGGTAGAAAATTCCAAGATTAATTCAATTAAACTGATCTTGAATCTTAACTGATAGCATCTGTCTACAGTCATTTGCTCTTCCTAATTCAAACTTTGAACAAAACAAGCAAAATAAAATAACTTATATCTTTACTTTAAAAAAAAACTACAATATGAGACCTGTTGAAGACAGTCTAATTCATACTCTTTCTTTTAAACCTGATCAACTTTTGTTCTCTGCACAGGATTAGAACAAAGCAATATAATTTTTTATTTTATTTTAACACATTACTTGCTTGACCTTAAAACTATCTTTTTATGTCATTCACATTCTTCAGGCATTCTAGGAATACATCATATGCACAAAAACACTTTCAAGCCTGCTCCAGACCAAGATACATTGTTGATCAATACTTTGCTCAACAAATCTAAAAAAAAAAATTGAAACTGTTGCGAAACTGTTGCAAGACGTGATTTCATACCCAGTCCAGCCCAAGACATTTTGCTGAGCAAGTTCCACAACAAAGTATATGAAAAGTCACTTATCAGTTGAGCAACAATTTAGATTTGTTTCGTAATGGTTGCTCAAGAGTTCCAAGACAGGATTTAGCCTGTTTCTGTTTCTCAAAAGATATGGGAAACACAAAACAAAGTTGTGGGCAACATGACTTATCACCATCTGTTGGCCATCGGTCAACTGTCTGCTGACTTGTGCTCGGAAGTGGGTTTGCTGTAAATAGTATGTGATCAAATACAAGAAAATACACGTGCCATGGAGTTTACAGAATCTACATTATTCAGAAAAGTTAAATCACATATATACTGCAGACTAGTCACTACATATTTAATGAAGCATTGCACTAGAAGGAAAGAGGAACAAGCCCTATAGAACAAAAAAACAGTATCCTATTGGACAGATATACTGACTCATAGCTAAGTGCTGGCAGAAATTTACCTCTCATTCAACTGTATTGACACATATGGTTTAGTGTTGTCAGAAGCCTTCATATTTGGTATTTTGAAAATAATCAGTATGTAATGTCAAGAAGTAATTAATTTTGTATTAATGTGCTGTCAGCTAATTCTGTCACATCACTTACATCACTTCTACTATTTTAAAGTGCAGCTGGAACTTGTGACCATATACCATTCTCAGTATGTCCTTGAACTTTATGAATATAGCATAGAAAATTATATGGTCACAAGCAGATTAAACTGACAGTATGCGAGTCAATACAGCTGCATGATAAACTGCTAATAGTTTTTCTGGCGTCATAAAGCTCTGTGAGTCATTGCAAGCTTTGTAATTTTTGTTTCCTCCAAAAGCTATTATTTTTGTTACTTTATGCAGGTAGTGTTTTTTCCAGGTTCAAATTCTGGACAACAGAAAAAACACTTTAGCTGACTGAGGTGTTAAGTTCTACTTCCAATCTGTGGTAGATTAAGTCTAGCTTGGTCTGGATGTACAGCACTGTGTAACTATTCAGCAACAGTCATGAAGCAATTCGGATACAAATTGGTGCCAATGAATGTCTTACAACAGTCACTGGATAAAGTCGATCATGTTTCATGACTGCTTCACAAGTTGCTAGTCTGTGGAGCAACAAATTTCGAATGCTACTCAATTGCTAAGCAACTGTATCTGGACATATACAATGTTGCTAAATTGTTTATACACTGTTGCCAAACTGTTTCAATACAATGTATCTTGGTCTGGACTAGGTTTTACTCCCTCACTCTGGGATGATGCACATGCTCATGTATGTGAACACAGAAAGGTATACACAGAAAAATTAAGTAGTTTACTTGTGACAACTTCCATGATTATTCAAAACTTTGATAAATCTCTTCCATAAAAAGGCAACATATGAATACATGTTTTTTTAATTAACATAAAAATGTATCTTTACTACACAAATAAATGAGTCATGAGACACATTACAAGTTTTAGCAGATGTCTATTGGAAAAATAAATCTCTCAAAAGCAGTTACTATAGTGGGCTATATTTGGCTGGTACTCTCCAAAAATTATGAGTATGGTGCTTCAACTACAAAAACAAAAGTGGAAAAGGAAAGATATGGAAAAACAAAAACAAAAAACACTTCATAACCACTATCATAAACAAATTTATTGAAATTTATACATGCTTATGTTGAACAAATAATCAATATATGTAAATAAAAACAAAAACATGTTATGAGATCCAATTTAACAATTATTTTTACTCTGGTCTATATAATATCAATATAAATTTTTGTTCCATATGGAATTTGCTACTGAAAGCATAGCACATTTGGTCACAGCCAGAGGGAAGAAATCTTATACATTAGAAAAATAACTTTAACCTAGTATAGTTTATAATGAAGGTAACTTTGAACTAATTTGTGTCTCACCTTTTTGTTGGCATTAAAAAATGAAAAATAAAAACTGACCATATAACAAGCACAGAACAAAAACATTTGCAATAACAACAGCTCTCAAATTACATTGGAGACATATATATATGTATATAACACTTGGATTCCTCAAACAATGGTGATCTTGCACTCTGGATGCTCAGAATACCGACCTTTGTACTTATTATACAAATCAACGACAGCGTTCACATAAGTCTCGTGCAAGTTCACGATCTGTTCCTTCGTGGGATTTTTGACGAGGGGAACGTCAATGGGGGAACCAACTGTTGTATTATGGGGAGAGAATGGGAGAAAGAGGATTAGAATATGAGCATCTCAGTGAAGATGGTGAATAAGCAACCTAATTTGGAATTACATACACACAAAAAAAGTTATATAAAGAGGCAAATATACTAGATGTCTATAAAAAAAGAAAGAAAGAAAGAAAGAAAGAAAGAAAGAAAGGAAGGAAGAAAGGAAGAAAGGAAGAAAGAAAGAAACATTATCTAGGTGAGAAACCTACCAATCTAACATTAGCAGTTTCAATACAAACTGAAATAAATACTCAAAACTTACATTATGGATACATAAAACCAATAGTCCAAAATCATATAAAAAAAAAAGATTCATGAATCAAAAATATCTAAATCAATAAAACTACAATACTCAAGAAAGATCTGTCGGACAGGGAACTCGATACTCACCCACTGTGTATATGGGCTTGCGGAATGGCACAATACCAAAGCTGTACTGGAACACTCCCCGGCCGATGAACATGCAGGGGGCCAGGCCTATCATCTTCTGCACGTTGTTCTGGATGCGACGGATAAGTGATCCTTCGGGATTGGCAATTTGGTCATAGACATCATTCTCACCAAAGGAGAACATGGGTACAAGTGAGGCTCTGAGTGAGAGAGAAATAAGGGGATTTTAAGTGGTGAAATGATACAAAAAAAGAAAGAAAGATAAAAAATAAGGAAAGTGAAAGGTTGTAATTGTGAAAAAAACAACAAAAAACAATAACAAGGAACATTACACGGCTGACAGAGTTGAAAGAGAGAACAAGAAAAATAACACCTGTAAGATGAATGAAAAATTCTAGGACCCCTTACCCATGTCTCAGGGCCATCTTGCAGAAGCCCTTGCGCTTGCTCAGGTGCAGAATTACTTGTCCAGGATGGCAATCAAGCGCCTCCTTTGCCCCACCCACAACCAGACAGAGGGCACGACCAGAACCCTCACGACCCAAGAGGTAGTCCATGCTCTCTCGAGTGGCACTTACGGCACCTGTAAGGAGACACTATATGGATACAATTCTATGGTAAGAGGGTTTGTGAGTTGTTGGGTACGATGGGCAATGCATTAAAATTAACTTCCAAAAGCATAATTTCTTTATACATAAAGGAACAGTGAGAAAGAAGAGAAAAAGCAAACAAATTTCCTTCCTTACTTGATTAAAACTGCTTAGTTGATCCTCCTGAACTTTAACTAATTATTTCATGTACCTCTATAAAGAAAGTAAAAAGTAGTCTTTCTTTTTTCATAAGAAATCTTTATGTATGGGCAGATGGGAAGGCAGGATGGCAGGAAAGAGCAGGAAGAAGGGAGGAAAGATTATGTGTATGTAAGAATGTGTGTGTGTGTGTGTGTGTGTGTGTGTGTGTGTGTGTGTGTGTGTGTGTGTGTGTGTGTGTGTGTGTGTGTGTATGTCTGTGTGTGTGTGTGTATATATATATATATATATATATATATATATATATATATATATATATATATATACATATATATATACATATACATACACATATACATATACATATATATACGTATATATATACCTATATATATACACACACATACATATACCTATATATATATGGCTGAATAAGGGCCACCACCCAACAACAGGACAGATTTCTCCGTATATCTGAGATGTGATCCAGGAGAAGCACTGCTAGGTTCCTTCACAGAGACTTTCAGCGGGTCACTGAAGTATGCATTTCTGACCAGGCTGTCAGAAACAAACTCCACAAAGATGGCATGAGGGCCAGGTGGCCGTTGGTTGGGCCGGTTCTCACGCCCAGAACAGTGCAGCCCGACTGGCCTTCAGCAGGGACAACCAGAATTGGTAAATTCGTCACTGGCACCCAGTACTGTTCACGGATGAAAGCAGGTTCACTTTAAGTGCATGTGACAGACATGACCGAGTCTGGAGACGACATGGAGAACGATATGCAGCATGCAACATCGTTCAGCATGACTCATTTGGTGGTGGGTCGGTTATGGTCTGGGGAGGCATATCTCTGGAGGGTCGCACAGACCTCCATGTGCTTAATGATGGTACCCTGACAGATGTTAGGTATAGAGATGAAATCCTCAGACCCATTGTTCGACCCTATGCCAGTGCAGTAGGCCCCAGATTTCTTCTGTTACAGGACAATGCCTGACCTCATGTGGCCAGTGTGTGCTGCCAATTTTCAGGAGGAAGAGAGCACCAATGCTGTGGACTGGCCCTCACGTTCTCTGGACCTGAACCCCATTGAGCACCTCTGGAACATTATGTATCAGTGTATTCGGCAGCATCCAGCCGCACCAGAGACTGTCCAGGAGCTTACCAATATGCTGATCAAGGTCTGGACCCACCACTAAAGTGGCTGTGCAATGTGCTATGCTGCAAATTCATAATTTCTTCCATTGTCATTTCTCTCTACAGTCACTTTGTTTTTCAACATCATTTCGTAATTCGGTCCTCCAAGGGTTAACTTTTGTTCTTCTTGTCCAGTTTGATGCTGTTGTTCAGGGTACATTGGGAATTTTGTTTCAGTACAAAATTGTAACATTTGTATATTTGACATTGAGTTTTGAAATGAAATACGTGTTCCCCTAATAGTAAAAAAAAAAGAGAGAGAGAGAGAGAGAGAGAGAGAGAGAGAGAGAGAGAGAGAGAGAGAGAGAGAGAGAGAGAGAGAGAGAGAGAGAGAGAGAGAATAAAACAAAAACAAAAATAGAGAGATAGAAGAGATAGATGGGTTCTGGGAGGGAGAACAAGGAGCAAAAGGGATAGGGGTTAGAAGAAGGAAAGCAAATCTATGTAAAATTATTTATCTATTTTATGTCAAAGGCATCGCCACTTTATGCAGAACATCTGTTACTTTAAGATTGTGTCTGCCTTTTTTCTTTTTTTTTTAACCTTATTTCCTAACTCCTTATATGGTTAAATGGTTAAATGGTTAATTAATATCTCCTGTGGAACATTAACCCAAATCCAATTGGTATGACATGTATGTACATGTCATGGCCACTATGAATTTATTTTATTAATTGTTTTTAAACATAGATGGCTACATGTAATAAGTCACCAATGAACCAATTATCAGTACTGCCTGTTTTGCCTGTTTACCCTTTTCCTTGATTTTCAAAAATATTTTACGTTATCTTATATTTCTGTTACTAATAGTAATTATAGTAATTATAATGCCTATAATAAAAATAACACCATTAGTGTTAGTGAAAAAAATGTTTTCCCGCCAATTCAAGGAAAGGTGAAAGCAGGTAAGGTCACAAGGTCTACTGATTGACTCCTTTGTGGCTAAGCACTAGTAGAGCCATCTATGTGCAGACATTTCACACACACACACACACACACACTCACAAAAAAAAGAGCACAACATTTTCCTGACTGCATTAAGTTAAGATGCAAACCTCATGCTAAAATTTATGGCTCTACAAGCTCAGCAACCAAACTGTAACCTTTAGATATATAAAGAAGCAAAAATGTACAACAGCAAGAATGGTAATTCTTTAAATACTGTCGAGATTACCCACCTTAGGGAATTACAGCAATACTATGACTGTTAGCTCCCTACAGGTTATATGTACCGGATATAGTCTTCTGGTATTTATCATGAATAAGCAAGACAACCTTACCTTGTCCCAGGTGAACAGCTTCCAAATGATCTTAGATTACCCGACATAAACTGAGACTTCACGGTTGCGCAAGTACTAACCAGAAGCCATGAAGAACTCTCGGTAGAAGGGGAGGTGGAAATGTCCCTCCAGAGTAAGCAGGTGTGGGGTGAATCCTGGGTAAGTCTGTTGTGATAAATGTACACAGGATAGGATTAATCAAGCTAGTTTCGTTCAAGAGAAACCCAAGTGTCTGCTGACCTATCAAGCTCACTAACCAGTGCACATGAAGAACTCTCGGTAGAAGGGGAGCCAAAACTGAGCTTCCAGAGTTAGCAGGAATGGTGTAAATCCTTGGAACCGCTAGTGTTAAGGGTGCAAATGAGAGTGAGGGTTAGTATATAGCATGCAGTTCAACAAGTGAGATTTTGTTTAGATAAATGCAAAATTATTTCAGTGTTTTCCGGCAGTGATTCTAATGAAGAAAGCATTTTTGTACTGAATGAAGAATGTGCTTCTCATGCGTGAAGTTTAAATAATAAAAGATTTGGACTTGGATAACTTACATCAAAGTTTTTCTGAAGTTCTTATATCATTCTCTATGGTCAAACCTTAATACCATTTACACTTTATAAACTACTTTTCATAAAATCAAAAACAGTTACAAACACTGTTTAACACTTTCAATGCTGGGCTGTGAAAAATCTTGGCTACTTTAACCCTGTGTCTAAAGCTGTAATATATTCTCCATAACATAATTTTAACCAACTTGATATTCTGCAGCAAATCCTCCAAAT